>NW_001889884.1:497066-556566 GCF_000143565.1 Laccaria bicolor S238N-H82
ACACCAGAAATAGAAGTTAAAACTGGCAGGTGGGAGTGTTTCGAATGCTCAGAATTCAAAGAATCATAGTTGATTCCACCACGGCTACCATATGTGATCTTTGTTACTCGAGTCTTGACGTGGTGGTCGATGTAAGTAGTAGGAGAGCGCACTGTCAGCTACGGCTTTGTTACTAAATCTCCTTCAGCTGTGATAAAATGCCTCTTAATGAAAATGACATACACATGGTTATTGGGCCGAATAATGGTGAAGCCATCAGGCTTCAACCATTCCGAAACTTTGGTATACAGCCAGTCACTTGCGGCAAAGCCTCCGACCAAAATTACGTTTATAATTGACAGTAATATCAGACAAAAATTCCTAAGGAAGGTGCAATTCGCTCACTCCTGCGCTGCTCATGTACAGACTCGACGATACATTTGGTAGAAGGTTCGAAAAATTCTGGTTGTCTTGTTGGAACAGCGAACATGTGGTCCAATTGTGGTCAAGATCGTCCAAAAAGGTCGATTCGGCAAGGAGCTCTAAGGTAACAAGTAAATTATCATATGCTGACGACATACAACACATTCTAAAGAGGGGCGGGCATGGCGAGTCAATTCAAGATTTGGTCAAGATACAAGAAGTGAGGCCTAGTGAGGGGTTGTTTGGTCGCGATTTTGTGAGTCACGTTACTCGCAAGAAAGGCGATCATTTCTAGGAACATTGTTTCAATATCCAAGGGCGCTCCGGCATTGAAAAAAAAAAAAAGACCAGGTCGATATTTTTTCCCTTCAACTTTGGGTGGACTAACTGCATTTGAGATTGCACTCCAAATTGGCTGATTCGGCTCACGTCTTATGTCTGGGGTCCTTCTCAGTCGATATTTTTTCCCTTCAACTTTGGGTGGACTAACTGCATTTGAGATTGCACTCCAAATCGGCTGATTCAGCTCACGTCTTATGTCTGGAGGTCCTTCTCAAAAAACATTGATATCAAAGTCGAAACATTTCCACATCAAATACTCGGTTTCAGAAACATTCTCAGGTAACTAGACTGTGTAAAACAGCAACCTCCATCTGAACTTCTCAAGTAAAATCGACAGCGCACGAATCCCGTTTCAATTTTTCGGAGCCTTCACTGTCCCTGGACCCGATAACGGCGCTGAACAATGGGCACCAAGATAGTGCCGTAAACTGGTTCCGCAGCGGGCTTCACTTGCACAGACTTGCGTCCCGGACCCTCAAACGGCGTCTTCTGCAGGATGGTAGAGAGATTGATGTTCTCTGAGGCAATGAAGAATACTAAATACCCCACGTCAATGTTGGTGCCTTCCTCTAGGCAATAGGTGAATGGGTTAACCCCGCCAGAGTCGTAGCCGAGGGTGAGAGAGCTGCCACCTTGGGTGAGGGTGGGGTAGGTTTCGAATTTACCACTTGTTGGTGATTGGTAGTATGTTTCTGCAAAAGGGGGTGGGTTAACGATGTCCAGTGGTAGTAAAAATTATAAATTACGAATGCTAAAGTCAGTGTTGTCGAAGTAAAAGGCGTTGATGTAGAGATCGCGATCGCTGTTGTTAGTAATTTTATATCCGTACATCGTCTCCTCTGACACAATGATGTCAATGACACCGTCGAGCTGTAAGAGGTTGTCCCCAGTCGGCTTCAAAATTGCCTTTCCCGAAATTGAGTAATCACTTGTGCGTTTGAGGGTATTGCATTCAATGACGATGGGGGTGTCGACGAGAGCATTTTTGACCTCGCGGTTAAGATGCCAATAGAAATGAGCAGCGCCATGAAGGACCGGAATAATTTCCTGCGGGTCGTTTGCTACGGTATGAGGCATACACGTCAAGCTGTACTCTGCGAGACGCGAGTCCAGGATGTCGAACGCTATTCTGTTGTCCACAATCGAAAGGCCGAGTCTCGCCTTTTCCTTCTCTAGGACAGGCCGGATTTGCCTCTTTCCAGGATGGAACTCTTCCATCATTCTCGCCAGAGTCTCATACAATCTGGTAAGTCTTTCATCGAGTGAAGCAAACACTAGAAGATCCTCCAGTTTCCCGGCTTTCGTTTGCAAAACGCAAGAAGTTGCGGAAAGAGGGGTGATGGCAGTGCTGGATGTATGTTTCGTCAGCGTCGTGGTGAATGGGCCAATGTGAGCCGCAGAAGCAACAACAAAGACACAGAGGGAGGGTGAGTCATCGATTGTGAGACTGTCGTTGTATAGACTGAATTCAGAACCCTCTGTGACACCATGTGCAGATCCGGCTTGCATCTCATATGCTGAGCCCTTCATCTTGATAGGGAAACATACACGTCCTGTTGTAGGTGCTTTGGAGTTGAAAATGATGTGATTTTGGTTCTCCCCTTCGCACTGGGGGTTTTGGCTGTGGAAACAACATCAGTCTTGGAAATATTTCAGTTGGGTAGACTTATGATGGTATCTTGTCCATTCTCTCCAGAAGAGAGGCATACGTAAGTCTATCCGTGCCCGCCGATTTGAGAGTAGGAAGGAGGGCTTGGGTGAACGGCCCACCCTTGAGACTGTCACCCGCTTTTTCTTTTTGTGTGCATGCTGCCAAGAGGACGTGGTTGGCTAATCCGCTTCTGGTATATCCTGGTGCAGTGCTCGATCCACGGGATCCACTGGTGTGCCAGATATCACGGTCAAGGTCCTTTGGTATATGTTGTCTCAAATTTTCGCTAAGGCCTCTGACTTTACGACTTCCTCACGTCCCGGAGCCTGAATGGCAGCAGTCGAAGATGACGGTCTAAACGAGATTTGTGTCACCCATGTCAAGGGTAGGTTGAGAGAAATTTCTTACTATATTGTCCCCATGTCGATCCGCTATTCCGTTCAGTAACGCTGCGAGAGTATGGTCGGGGATTCCATGGACTTGCCTTGCAGGAATGGTGCAGTAGTCCTGTGGGATGATCATCTGTATCTGGTTGGATATGTCTCCAGAAGGCCAGCCAGTCGGAGCGTCAGTTTCGTCGCCATGTCCTGCAAAGAAAATCAAGATTGGGTCGTTCTTCTTGATACGTTTGTCAGTTTGAATTTCCAGGAACGCCTTGATGATGTCAGCGCGCTTGGCGTTCTCGTTAGTCAGAAAGCGGATATGTGAATCGGGAACTTTTAAGTCTTGAAGTAGATAGTTGCACACGTCCGTTGCATCCTTGATACACCCGTTCAGAAGATCGGCATATTTGTACTCATTAATGCCGATGACGAGAGCAAACAATGACTTCCTCGCTCTAGATCATTGTAAGTATTGTCTGACCACGGGGTGAAGTGCAAATCCTTACTGATCTGGGACAGTGATAATTGGTGGGGGCTGGGCTGGTTTCACGACGGCTGGTTTCACGACGGCTGGTTTCACGACTGGGGCTGGTTTCACGACCGGGGGCGGTTTCATGACCGGGCCACTGTTATGAAATTGATGAGAGTTGAATTAGAGTTGAATCTGACACTGTGAACTCACGTTGGCTTGGGGTGATTTACCGCTGCGGAGTTTTGAGTGACCGAGGGACGCCTATCAAGTAAACGTCGGGAATGAAATGTCTGAGCAGAACGACATGAACGTACTGTACAAGGTACCAGAATAGGTCAACATAGCTGAAGACTGAGACGTTGAAAAAGCTGAGAAACATTTGATGATCAGAGATATTTGCGTGAGAAATTTGAGATAGAAATGCACTGTGTTTTATACTATCTGGAACCGACTTGTAAAGAGGCCGAGGGGGCGTATCGGCAATGGTCATTAAGAAAAATGATCTGCCTCAGCCTGACAGCTCGCGTTTTGAGTGGGTGGTGCGACGCATGTTGGGGTACGCACTATCTCCAAAGTAGATGTGGGCACAATTCATTTCGTGAATGGCCGTTCTTCAGCGCTAATTAATTATCATCTCACACTGAGCGTCACTTGGCCAGAAATCCCTGTACTTACCTAATTTTGTGGAAGAGATATTGCTCTTGGCAGCAATGTCGCGAACATGGAGACCCTAGACAAAAACGATATTAGAACAGATAATTAGAGACGTCAATTAGGTACGAATACGAACGCTAGAGAAATAGGCCGATCGACTGAGCGCCTGCACTGAGGTCATCTGGGGTAATTACGCAAGAAGCCGGGAGAGAAGGGAGTTGGATATTCTTCCGTAGTTGATCATCCCTCAGGATCTGCGTGAGGAGTCCATTTCCGCATCTTCCATGGAGGGTCAGCAAGGGAGTGGTTGGAAGAAGGGGAATCGTACCCCAGATCTAGGAAGTCCCCAGGCGATGTGGCCAGCTCTTCCTGGGTTCTTCAGCCGAATCGACCCATTGATCCCAAAGTCGAGAAGGTACCCGTCCACAAGAGCACAAGCAGGTTGCGATCCCAATATCCTACACTGGTCCGTTAAGTATGATCCCTACAGGAGGAAGTGAACACACACCTCGAAGACATGCTTCAACGGATCCGTAACTCCCTGCCACGTACCCACCAGCCCTTTGTGTCGCTCCCTCACAACTATGTACAAATCCTGATACTAAGCCTCCCACGAGACTAAACAGTCGTGCTGGACCCGCTTCTTGTAATTCGTCATCGCACCCCATGATACAGATGGGGCGTTTCTAGGGGCTAGACAGATGTAATATAAGCGGTCGGGGTATTTGGCAAAGGGATTGCATCGATACGTAATCTGGGGCGTTCATGGGCCAAACGGATGTAGCGGAATGCAAGGTGCAATAAGGAGGGTTGGTAGTAGGGTGGTTGCCTGGTGCTACACTGCTACGATGTGGGTGACGATAAGTGTGTGTGGGTTTCCGGACTCGGAAGCATGCAGGAAACAGTCGAGTTATATTCGGATGGTGGATGTGCTGCAAGATGGCTAGGATTTTGTGCGTGGTTATTTCGATTGGAAAAAAGAAATGATGCCATCAGCGGCGTCGTTGCCCGACATCGTCCGCAGCCTACACCAAGATTAGCGTGCCCCCTTTGTGAAGCCCACATGTAGAACGGGTATACTCCAGGCAACGTACCAATTACTGAATATTCGTCATGATTCACATAGGCCTCCACAGAACACAATTGGTTCCCACGCGTCTCGTTAACGTTTATGTAACATTCAAAGTTGAACGGAGCAAATTGCTCTCTATAATTCGATGATATATATACGTTAAACTACAAAATACACCTATCATTAAATGGTCGCACTCTTGGCAAAATAACTGCGAAGCACGGAGCTTTGAACTTTTCAACACTGCGAAATATCTGGTTCAATCGCTATAAAAATTTGAGGACGACTTGTTGATTTGTCTAGATACTCAGGAGATATTTTTTGGAAGGGGCAGAAATTGAACAAATCATGAGTGGTAGGTGTAGGGGCTTTCATACTGAGGCTAATATACAACTGAAAAACTAATAATCCAACAAAAGCAGCCTTCTACTGTGGAATCTTCTTGATAGCATCCTCGAGAAGATCATCAGGCGTAACACCAAAAGTTTGAATGGCCGCTTCGAGTGACCCTCCACTCAGGTAATCTTTAACCAATGAGGTCTTGCCTATGAGTTTCACCTTCTTACTGATCGGAACGTCGTCCTCATAGTCGCCTGATAGAATGGCGGAGGCGGTGGTGCTGATGTTCTCGGAGGCTTGGACATTCCTAAATAAATGCACCCAAGCGTCATTCCTCAATAAAATTCATGAACGGCCGTCAGCTTACCGAATAATCTTCTTCTCATCAGTATACACCACTTCAATGTCATAGACTGCTTTGAGAAAAATGATATCTCCAGCTGTCCCAGCCCCGATTTCCTTGCTTTCCAAGGTAAACACTTGACCAGGCGTATATAATACGAGGGTGATGGGAGCTAACGTAAATCCAGCATGATAAGCAAAGCAGAGTATAAGTGTCAGCAAGTACCTACAGGGAGTATCGTTCAGAACACGAATTGTTGCAGCATTTGGGTCGCTGCTGCCGAAAACGCCGCGGCCTATTCTTCTGGAGTTGACGTTAGTAACCCCTTTCGATGACAATTTTAGAGGAAACATACATCCTTTGGCTTATAGATATTCGGGCACCCATTTCCTGTGATCTTGAAGTTGAAGGCGAACTTGCGGTTTAGTATTTCTTTCTGCTTTGGCCTCTATATATCGACGGAGGGGCACCAAAGCAGAACTCAAAGAGAATCTCCGGTGCCCTAAAAACGGTTATAGCCGTTTTTTTAACATTGACTATTGCAGAGCTCTTCTTTTGGGGCTCAACCCAGTTTGTACAGATGTACGCTTTGCAGAAGCGTGCCCATGAATCCGTAAATAGCTCTATCTGTAGATCTATGGGTCATTCCTTCCCAAGCTAGCATATCCTGTCAATCGCCAACGTGTTGAGGGACAACACTGAGGTTTCGAAATTTATTTCAGCATCATTGGAAATTGGGGTTGAACATTGAATTTTGCGCTCTGGTGGGCCATCTGCATCAGCTTTCTACAAATAGCCTGGTCACAAGCAAGTACTTTTTGTTATTCTATTCATGGTACCAAGCAAGGGAATCAATCCCTTGAAAATTCGGTGAGAGAATTATTGTGGCTCTGGACACCTCCTATTTTGCCAGAAAATTGTTGTTGACTTTGGGAGTCCATCACCTCGTTGTAGACCTGTTGTCGGCGCGTTGTAGGCTAACCAGAAATATTTTCTCAGATGTCCGGCGAAGCCCTGCCTGACAGCCTCGTCCCGCAACCGTGCTAGAAGGTGTTATAAGTGGTGGAGATGCGAAACAAATTCATTTTTCATTTAAAAACATGTCCCAAATTAGCGTAGCCTGTGAATCTTCAACATGTTTTAGGGGGATTGAGAACCAACACTGAAGTATTAGAAGACACTTACCCGCATCGTTCCTCAACATGTTGGCAATTGGTTGGCAGTTGGTGGGCCATGAACTTTCTAAAAATACCCAGCACACATACGAGGAAATTTGAAAAATAGTCTGCGCTCTACATATGTCGCCCTCACATGTCAGCATTCTTCGTGGTTCTGTTGTTCAGAACAAGTCTAGCGTCAAAGGACTCGGATTCAATCCCTCTAAAGTGCGATGGGATTTTCCTTGTGCTTCTGAGAATTTTTGGCCCACTTCGGCAGAACATCGTCCGAGTCGGAAACTTGTATACTCATCACCTCGTTGTAGACATGCTGTAGACTACCTAATGGCGCCTACTTATTCGGATATCCTACAGAAGACTGATGACCTTGCTTTGCACCCGTACAGATTCGAGGAAGATACGACCCCAACCGTAATGTGTAAGGCTTGGTGGCGGAATTAAAACCCGCCCGTTCATGCAAGTGACTCCGGCACAAATTTGCCATCTGAATCGGCATCTTGCACCCTCATCTGAAATGAAGGTAAGGTTCAAGTTTTGGGTGCGGCGGACTTGCTTTATGCGGCGCCTATAACCTATGAAGTATATTACAAGGATAGGTCCTTTGCTGAGAGACTTGTCTACATGGCGAGCAATCCGTCCCTCGGTTTTACTGATGTATTTTCTGTAAAACAAGTTGGGATTGACATCGGGAGTGTATAGAGCAATGGTCTCAATCACAATTATCAGACAAGGACAGGTCATTTGCTGAAAGATGTCTGTACGTCAGTGTCAGGGGCGAGCTACTATTTCCTCATCTGCACGAATCAAGCTAGTGCACATATAGTAGAGGGATCGACGATCGATCAACTACGGAAGAATACTGAATTTCCTTTCCTCACGGCTTCTTGCGTAATTACCCCAGATGACCTCAGTGCAGGCGCTCAGAGAAATGATCTCGATTCTCGATCCGTCTATTTATATTAGCTTACTCTTACAGTCATCCACCAGCCAATGAGACGCCACCATCATTTGAGACACTTTTGCCTACCTAATATCTCACTCAATACTACACCAATTTTTACAAAACAAATTTTAACATGTAGTAAAAGCTCATATCTACCACTCTACGAAGTTTGGATGCAGTCAAGGCAATATTGACAGTGCTGTGGAGTTTTCAAAATGGACTGTTTTTCGGAAGTAGCCGAAATACAGTCACACCACTCATTGAGACACCCATAATATTGGTTTTTCTTCATGAAAAGTTGCTCAAACATTCTGAAACTTGGCACAGTTATAAAAGGGTATTTATCTCAGAGTTTCATGTAGTTTTTGGAGTGAAAGGTTGTGCTTAAATTTGTTGAAGCGAATTTTTCAATTTCGGTGTCTCATTAGCTGGTGGATGACTGTATATTATTATTAAGGAAATGCCTGGCTTTCGTGGGCGCATGTTTGGCTAGCCCTTCGGCGCTTAGGCTCTCTGCTCTTTTGTTGTAATCCTCCACCTAAGACCAACGTGCTTGGCCTCTCATGTCATATGGCCACTAAATAATTAATCACTCTTTCGGCACCTACACACTCTCTGCTCTTTTGTTGTTCTCCGGCTTTCATGTGTACATGTTTGGCTCCTGTCCATTTTCTGTGCTCAAGCTGCCGAAGTGAAGCGAGGCATGTCTTGTGTAAAATGATGATTATTAGCGCTGAAGAAAGGCCATTCACGAAATGAAATGTGCCTGCATCTACTTGGGAGATAGAGCATACCACAACATGCTCCGCACCACCCACTCAAAACGCGAACTATGTCAGGCTGAGTGCCAACTGAGTGCAGATCATTTTTCTTAATAAGATGAGAAAGTATTGCCGATATGCCCCATTGGCCTCTTTACACGTCGATTCCAGATATCACTTGAGACAGCGACGAATATGTAGGGCTACATATGTATAAACATATGCTCTCAAAACTGCGGGATACGCTGTAATCTCTTTTGTTCTGATATATTTGCTCTCAATTTCTAAGTTTGGTGATGGAATTTTACATCCATCATATGCATAAAACAAACTTACAATAAAAAAAGGATCAGATCCACACACTGGACACATGACAAGATAATTTGTGTTGGAATATGCTAAAAATATCTTTTGAAAGTTTCTTATTTTTTCCCTCTTTTCTAGCAAGAAATATGTAATACATCTTCAAAGATTGTTTTTGATGAACAAAGGTCAAATATTGATAAGATATGTTAAAAACATGTTGAATCCATTGAGATAGATCTTTAGACAATTCAAATTGACCCTATATCTTTCAAGTAAGTTTCTATATGTTTTTAACATGTTTCATAAGTATTTGGTCTTCATTCATTGAAAACAATCTTTGTAGATGTATTACATCTTTCTTACCAGAAAACAGAAAAAAAATAAGGAACTTTCAAAAGATATTGTTAGAGTATATCAGCACAAATTATCTTGACATGTGTCCAGTGACAAAATGAACAATTAAATATGATCTGAATTCATATTCAGAATATGCTAAAATCTTGGCCCAGGAAGTTCAGCATTTTCTAAATATGAGTTTAGATCATATTTATTCATTCATTTTTTGGATCTGATCCCTTTTTTTATTGTAAGTTTGTTTTATGCATATGATGGATGTACAATTCCATCACCAAACTTAGAAATTGAGAGCAAATATGTTGGGGGAACACTGGTTTTGGTCTATTCTGCAGTATAAAACACAGCGTTTTTCTATCTCAAATTTCTCATGCAAATATCTCTGATCATCATATGTTTTTCAGCTTTTTCAACGACCCCGATATATGGTACGATACTCATTCCTATCGTCCAACGCCGGTAGTGAGGTCGGAGGTCAATCAAGTGCAGGAGGGTTACGTGTGAGATGGTTCTGGAGGTTGGTTACTTTTGGGTATACTTGAACGCTTTCTCTTCAGGACTCGACGCAAGTGTAGCCTGTACATATGCTCAACTACTTGTGAAGCTCTGAATATATATGCTCTACACAAGGACCCCGGACCTCGCCGTCTTTCTGTAAATCCTCTTCCCTTTTTCAGGTAACGGGAATCTTATCATATCCGTTTGGCACGAGTGCAGCTGAAAACACATTCGAGATCGTTGGAAGTAGCTGACAGGTACATGAGTAAGCTCACAGTCTGTGTTCAACAAATGATTTACATACCAGGAATAGAAAGAAGAGAGCGATGGAGGGCCGTGGGGGACGATAGTGAATGTTGTGAATATACTTAGTATGCGCGAGTCGTTCCAAAGTCGTTCACAGTCCAACGTCTTTGCTGAAGAACACAACTTTATACTTATAAGTGACCCTCCATAGGCAGCAACAAGGTATACAGCAAAGTATACTCTACAATCACATATATCAGTCACTATGTCACGTACCAAACGTAGTAGCTGGACATGACAATGACTTGTAATGAACAGGCCAGCCGGTCCCGGCTGGACTTTCCAAAACATCCCTTTACCAACGGACCAGCCAGATGCATACAAATGGCTTGCGGGCACGGCGTCTCTTGCCGCGGCAGCTACCTACGGCAGCCTTCTGGGTGTCCCGTCGGCATCACACCATAGTTCCCCAATCTTTACTAGAACAACTGTAATACTGTTACCTGCTTTGATGTTGTACTGTTTGCTTCTATCAGTAGTAGCTAATTGTAAACCTCTGCCCTAAGCTACTTGCTCTACCACACAGCTGCTGGTCAGCAAAGCATGCTGTATATACCCCAACCTGCTCTAATGGTAAATTACCTGTGTCCATAATATTAATCAATGACATCTATTGAAATTGAATATGTCAACTCTGGTTAAGCATTTGATTGACTCCAATGGGGCGGTTATTTCAACTCCCACGGGGCATTTGATTCACTCCAGCAGAGAATTTACAGCTGAGTATGTCAACCACCATGGGCATTTAAATTTGACTATTTTGACTCCATGAAGAATTTGATTGACTTGAGGGGTTATTATGTTTAATTGTAAATGCATTGCCAGAGTTGACATACTCAATTTCAAATGCCCTGGAGGAGTGAACCCAATGCCCCATGGGAGTCAACATATTTGATTTAAAATACCCTGTCAGAGTAAATAAAATGCCCTGTCGGAGTAAACTACATGTGCCGCGGGGGTCAACATATTTGACTCTAAATTTCATGACAGAGTGAATAAAATGCCCTGTCGGAGTGCCCTGTGAGAGAACATATTTAATTTTATATGCCCTGACAGCATGAATAAAATGCCCTGTCGGAGTGAATTAAATGGCCGCGGGGTCAACATATTTGATTTTAAATTCGCCGACGGGGTCAATAAAATGCCCCGTCGGAGTGAATAAACTGCCCCGTGGGAGTTAACATATTTAATTTTAAAAGCCCCGACGGCGTAAATAAAATGCCCCGTCGGGGTGAATTAAATCGCCGCGGGGTCAAAATATTTGATTTTAAATTCGCCGACGGGGTCAATAAAATGCTCCGTCGGAGTGAATAAACTGCCCTGCAGAAGTTAACATATTTAATTTTAAATGCCTCAATGGAGTGAATTAAATACCCCATGAAAGTCAATCAACTGTCTCCCACCCAATTCAAATTTTATATTCCCCATATCAGAGTGTATTGAATGCTTTGCAGGAGTCAACATATTTAATTTTACATGCCCTGACGGAGTCAATGAAATGCCCCGCCGGAGTTGTGGGGGAAAAAAATGAGCTGTACTGTTATAGCTTCTCAATACATCTTTCCAGCATACTATAACTGTTGTAAAATAGGTTCAAGTTTACTTTGGAAAAGAATTTTGGTGCATGGTGGAGAAATGAGGTTGAATGCATGAAATATCTCGCAACATGATATTGTTGACTTTTCTGTATACTTTGCTACCAAATCTCAACATCTGAGCCTTTCTTATACATAGTTAACATATGGCAGAATATATATCCCCTGCTCCGAAGCAGTTTTCTGATGGTTTGGGGGAGCTGGAGCTTGAAAGGGTGAAAATATGACTCTAAACATGAAACCACATTCTTTCTTATTTCCTTTCACTATCTAAATCTTGTTGAAATGCTCCCATACTTTCCCCAAATATAGCCTACATACTTTAGAATCAATTCAGATAGGTGGGGGAAGCAGTTGTGAGGGAAGAAAAAAAAATATAACTTGATGTATGCAAAATGGCATGTTGTGCAACTGGTTTGTATAAAAATTCATGCACCAAATAGCTCTTTCCGAGGTCTATTCACAAAAACTTCTTCAATCACTGAGAAAACTATTCCAAATTATTCTATTCCTTTCTGGGATCCCCCCAATGTCTTTGTTTTGTTGGCGCGTTGCATCGCCAATGAGCGCGGCGCAGTGCATAGTTTCAGATGGTGTGTGAATAATGTGCTCCTTCCATATTAGGTTGCCGCTGGCCCATATTTGGTAAGGCGGGCTGCCAGAGTTGTTCTACTTCTAAAAACTAAATGGTGCACACCTCAACTATCTGACCTCCAATTCAGTGGATCTTTCTTTTGTATTATGAGGATTTGTCATGGCTACTAGCAGGACCTTTCATCGATATTGTGCGTTGATTTCTTGACAATATATTTCTTGTTTCTGCAAATCATATATTCCAAGCCATTGCATGTTTCAGTTCACATGGATGGATGATCTGGGCACCAGCTTAAAAATGCTGTAGTGGATTGACTCCTCTATCTTGAATAAATGCTTCGCCAGAGCTGACATATTGAATTTTGAATGCCCCATCGGAGTCAATCAAATGCCCCGCGGGAGTCAACATTTTGAATTCTCAATTCCCTGTCAGTGTCAATCAAATGCTCTGCCACAGTCAATAAAGTGCTCTGCTAACTTGATGTATTCAAGATCATGCCACAGATGTCCATATTGTGGAGGTCATGTTTTCAATTTCAATGTCAAACACCCTGATGGGGCCATTGCCGACAATGCCTTCAATCTCAACCTCAAACACCCCGACGGCAACATCCTCCGTGGTGCTTTCAATTTTAATGACAAACACCCTGACGGAGACATCCCCCGCAGCACCTTCAATTTCAATGTCAAACACCCCGACGGAGACATCCCCTGCGGCGCCTTCAATCTCAACCTCAAACACCCCGACGGAGACATCCCCCGCAGCACCTTCAATCTCAACCTCAAACACCCCGACGGCGACATCCTCCGCGGTGCTTTCAATCTCAATGACAAACACCCCGACGGAGACATCCCCCGCAGCACCTTCAATTTCAATGTCAAACACCCCGACGGAGACATCCCCCGCAGCACCTTCAATTTCAATGTCAAACACCCCGACGGCGACATCCCCCGCGGCGCTTTCAATCTCAACCTCAAACACCCTGACGGTGACATCCCCCGCGGCACCTTCAATTTCAATGTCAAACACCCTGATGGTGACATCCCCCGCGGCACCTTCAATCTCAACCTCAAACACCCTGACGGCAACATCCTTCGCAGTGCTTTCAATTTTAATGACAAACACCCTGACAGAGACATCCCCCGCGGCACCTTCAATTTCAATGTCAAACACCCCGACGGAGACATCCCCCGCAGCACCTTCAATCTCAACCTCAAACACCCCGACGGCGACATCCTCCGCGGCGCTTTCAATCTCAACCTCAAACACCCTGACGGTGACATCCCCCGCGGCACCTTCAATTTCAATGTCAAACACCCTGATGGTGACATCCCCCGCGGCACCTTCAATCTCAACCTCAAACACCCTGACGGCAACATCCTTCGCAGTGCTTTCAATTTTAATGACAAACACCCTGACAGAGACATCCCCCGCGGCACCTTCAATTTCAATGTCAAACACCCCGATGGAGACATCCCCTGCAGTGCCTTCAATCTCAACCTCAAACACCCCGACGGCGACATCCTCTGCGGCACTTTCAATCTCAACCTCAAACACCCCAACGGAAACATCCCCTGTGGCACCTTCAATCTCAATGTCAAACACCCTGACGGAGACATCCCCAACAGAACCATCAATTCCAGTTTGACACCCCAATGGAGCCACAAATGAGTAGACAAGGTGTGAGTAGCTAAATGAAAAGCTTTCATTTCTTAACTACAAGGTGAGTGTTTCCCTAATTCAGTTTTTGGTTGATATGGAGACTATCTTGCAGGAGTTGGATGAGATAAAGATTAAGATACATTATGCTACAGATCTAGATGGATGTAAGTAAGGGGAGAGAGGCCCCAGTTAAATTTTTTTGTAGTTCCATCAGGATGGGCTGAGAGCCCGTCGGGACGTGGTCAGAGCCCGTTGGTTGAAAAAGTGGTTCTGCCGCGGGAGCGTAAACCCTGCCAGGGTCAGAAACCGGCCGCTTTGTTGCCAATGGAACAATGGCAATCAAACCGGCCGCCCCGGCTGACCCGTTCACTACGACTGATTGTCACGTCCAGCTGTTCCATTGTTATTGGACCCATGTGACTGAACTAACTACATCAGGAAAATCACACAGGTGTGGCGGGCCATGAAGGCGTGGCCAAATGTGGCCAGCGTGATTGATCTGGCGCCACTGTGTCACAACTTTGATTTTGGGGTAAATTCAACCACGCATGCCACAATGATCATCCGTGCCCACATCCTGGGGTAAATTGAGCCACGCGTGTCACGATGATCATCCGCGCCACATTCAAAGATGTAGAGTAATGATAAATGAGACTACTACGTAGTACTGAACTTGTAGTTAAGAAAATGAGACTACAAAACTTGAAGTGTACGACTCAAATACTAGTACTAAAAACAAATCTCATTTGCATGGTGGTCTGCATACTTGTTCACATAGAAGGCTTCGAAGACATCGAGGGACCAGGTGTGTGAAAAATGAGGAGGAAGGTATTGGCGGCCGAAGACGGGGATGAGATGTGCGGCGCGGAGGACAGAGTCCAAATGGATCACAGTGGTCAGACGTTCTCCGTTACGTGTGCACTCCGGAGCGACATTCCACATCCCTGTGATCTTGTCTGGAGAGCGGCCGACCTTCTTGAACCATTCGACGAGGGCACAGGGGTAGGTAGTGTCGTTGTATGTGAAAGAGAAAAGGAGGAGTACGCGCACGGCGCTCATTCCCCGAAATCCCGGTTTTGATTCATCCTCAACGACGAAAGTGCAGTCATGACGTTTTCCTATACCTCTCCAGGAGGGCGTCGAACGGATGCGTTCCCGGTGCATTCCACGGACTCCAGATGGATCGCTAGGCGCGTAGAATGTGGCGGTTGCGGAGGGGAACACGGAGATGGGAGAGGTGATGGTGGGTTCAACATCGACATATCCCTCTTCATCTGGGGTGAGCTGGTCGGCAAGGAAGTAATGGGCGAGTTGATAGAGGGAAGGGATTCCAATGTGAGTGGCGAGGTCCTTGAGATTACGGGGATATGAGCGTTCTTTAACCACTTCGTAAGCTCATGTGATACAGTGCTCAGAATGGAGTAATGACTCACCTCTTGTCCGGGCGAGAACAACATTGCCCATTACCCGCTCAACATCAACTGGCTCCCCATCCTCACCCTCATCCTTATCGCGTTGAGGTGGAGGACGTTCCGGAGGCAGCATTTTTCGACTGATGAAGTCGGCCTTCGTCGCGGCAAGCTTGTCAAGCCGTTGGTTGGTAAGTAACATTTGACCAAGCGCTTCGAATCGACTTGACCGACGCCATGGCTTCTTGACTGCAGTAATATGCCGTGACTCTGTGATAGAAGAGCAAATGCCGTTGAGCGCGCCGAAGTCTTCAATGTTGCGACGGAAATGGGATAGCGCATGTTGACGAGGAAGATTGAACCCATTTTCTTCGCGGACTCCTGTTGTGCGAAAAATGTTCCTGTGGAGATGAAATCGTGCTAGAGCAGCATCAAGGTCATTGAGTGTCGTTTGGTCGAAGTCAGAACGGCGGGCGATGTAACAGAAATCGAGGAAGGTGCCGAGACACATGACCATTTCATCAGGGACAAACCCCACAATGGCGGGTAGGTACACCTTCATCAGTGCCTTGGAATCGTCGCCAGTCCACTGTTTGAAACGTCGACCCTGTTTAAATCTGCATAGACCCGGAAACAAGGGCGTGGCAGCAATTCTACTCAAGCCACGTCAGATTATGAAGGGAAAGCACATTTGTTAAGGCACAACTTACTGGCAGTCAATCTCATCCAATATCTTGTCTGCCCCCGTTCGGCCATGCTCGAGATCCAGGTATTCCCCAACCCATGTAACCAGGTGGTCCTTGAATGTTCCTTTGATTACTTGGTGAAGGAGATCCGCTGAGATCAACTCATGGATGTCCGCGCGAGGGAAGTCGCACGTAAAGGGCTGAAGTGACATGAGTACACTGGCACGTCTTGTCAAATGTATGAGATTCTTACCACAACGTCTTCATCAATCCCAAATTCATCCCATAGTTGTGTTCCGCTGAATTGCTCGAGCAAAGTTTCTGTAAGGTCATGGCGCTGTGGACCACTTGGTGGGTCCAGCTTATTACATAGTGATGTGCATCTAATAAGGAGTCAATAATAAAAACATTGGTAAGGTGTATTATGCATACCTGGGACACCAGCCCTGAACAATCCCTGTAAGCATAACCTGTTCAGGGTAGTCGGCGATGAAGGGACCAAGATCGTAGATAACTCGACGAAAGTGCCCATCAGGGCAGCGGCGAACAACTGGCTTCGTCATCGCTGCCTTGAGCAGCAAAAGAATTGCTGAAATGGATGTGTGAAATAGTTGACGCTTGAACTTGCGGAATTCAGGATCACTGTCGTATTTGCGATCACCTGGTTTCAATCAGTATATTAGAAGAGGGAACTGATCATGAAGGAGCACTTACTTTTAGGAATGGCAAAAAAACCGATTGGAATGACGCCCTGTCGATGCCCACGATGAGCAACGTTGTGTAGGTTGCCAGGAGAGAGATAGAACGGGTGGTATTCCACATCGCCCGTTGCGACCGAGACTGTAGTCTTGTCGCTGCCAAGGATTCCTGCGACGTACATGGCCCCCTTGGTTGTGGGGTCATCATTGAAAATCCGATCCTATTAGTGCAACAGTTAGTATGAGTATCTGAATAACAAAGGGAAAAAAAAACTTACACATTGCCGCCAAGCAAAATTGGCTGACATGAAATCGCTCCACCTTCGTTTCCCATTCGCATCAACTTCCACGTAAGGCGCTGTGTCGAATTCCCCATCGAAGTCAGGGTTGGCAAGCATGTTGCTGAGGACAACATCAGAATCGCGGAACCATATCTCATATTCTTTCTTCTTCCAACTGGGTGCTGTAGAAGGGAGGTCGTCCGGGACCGTCGTTTTCATGCATTTCCACGGCGCATCTCCCTCAGACGATGCATCAATCATGTCGTAGATTTCTTTGTAGCTCGCAAAAGGACCGGTATGCCCGTGCTTCATCGATTGCCATGCCCAAAGCTCCAGCAAATAGTTTATATTAGTCTGGGACATCTCGTCGATTCGAAAAAGGAAGTCGGCGGTCTTGAATTGGATGTCGTCCTCGTAAGGAGACCAGTCCTCCGGGTCAGCAGTGGTGTGGGGAGGTGGTGGAGTCCCCTCAGGCAACGTGTTCCCATGCTCATCGCAAGGTTCACCTTTAGGAATTATTAGTTTTTGGTTTGTTGTTGTAGTTGTTCACTCACCATTCAAAAACGGATGGTATTGTTTCGACGCACGACGATGGAGAGGAGGGGGGCTACCACTAGGTGCTCTCGAGTCTCTTGAATCATCTGGTAACATCGAAAAGTCGTCTTGGGGACTACCGCTTGGTCCAGAAGGTGGTACGACGGCACGGACTGCGTTAGCGTCTCGGTGGAATGTGTTGAAGTGATATGTTTGGCCATGAACGCTGCGAAAGGTTTGGGGGCAGCCAGCCAATCTGCATGGATAGCAAAGGCCAAAGGACGACTTCTTTGCCTGTTTTCAAGGCATGGATTGGTGCTGAGACAGGAGGTATTGGAAAATTTAGGACTTACGAGGATGAACCGGAAACCGGCTAAATGTTTAACATCAGCCGTGTTGCCTTTCCAACCAGCACGCCATCCAAACCCCCTGCCCTGTTCCTTGCTCTTCCACTTGCCTCCTACGATGTCCGCACCTGAGGAGCCTGAGGTTCTTCCAAAGCGACGTATCACTGCTGATGGCGAGTTAGGCCAGCTACACAACAAATACTCTCGCAAACGACGACGTACCAAAGAAGAAATCGCAGCCGATAATGCCCGAGAAGCAGAAGAAAAGGCAGAAAAGGACCATCAGGCAGCTAAAGCCCATGCGCAACGATTGCGCATCGCCGCTAAAAAGGAAGACGAAATTCAGCGACGAGAAGACCAGATCAGGGCAAATTCTACACGCCCCAACCTTGTGACGATGGCTACTCACCGAAAATATCATGCCAGAGCCGCAGAAGAAGCAGGTATGGCTCTGCTTTTTGACCAAGCGTGACATTGAATCTGGGCTACTACAGAAATGGACATGGATGAGTTAGCGGGTCAAGCTGACGATTTGGAGGGTGCACTTACTGACGACTTTGTCCAATTACCGCCTTTGTCAACCAGGGGAACAGACTCTGAACCCGACTTGACCTTGAGTAACGAGGGATTAGAGGGGGAAGAGAGTGGAAGTGATGGTGAGTACAAACCTGCACATGAAGAAGGGGGCACGAAGGACGCAGGGCGAAAGGAGTCCAAGTTCGCGGAGGTGGAAGAAGATGAAGACGAGGGCAAACTCTTTCAAGAGTTCCTCGCTCTGCGTAGGAAAGGGGAGAAGAAGAAGAAGGCTGCTGTAAAGGTGTGTGAGTGTTGCCTTGATCGTTCTAATTATAAATTTACTCACATCAAAGACAGAAACCTGAACGGGGCGCTCTTCGTGCACAAATCAAACAGCTGAGGGACGAGCCCACCCCTGCCCCGCTAAGTGCAAAACGGAAGACTCTGGCCATCGACGTTGATGAAAGGTGAGACTTACCAGGATTATGCACTGGTTTCTACTAATGCGCCACCTAGTCCAAAAAAAGGGAAGCGCTCAAAGCCCGCAGAGATGGGCGGCCTCAAGTCTAACTGGAAGAAACTCGTCAGCGTTGATAAGCGTCCCCCGCTGCCCAACAAACGTGAATCTTCACCCGACGTAACTGAAGATTTGGACAACGAACTCAAGGGTGAGTTTGCGCAGGACGAGACCGACACTAACCTCGCATCTGCTCGCAAATCGAAGACCATGGAGGCTGCTGTGAAGAAAACTCTCTCAATGGGGACTGCTAAGGTATGCTGTCACCTGTCTATCAGACCTCCCTACACTAACAACGCGGTTCGTCAAAGATGGGGATCACCCTGCAAGCCAAGGTGGAGCCCATGGACACTTCACTTCCAGTCAAAAGTGAAAAACAACTAAAATCGACTTATGTGAACGGCGACCTTCCCTTCGAAAACCATCGCCGTGACCTCAAGGACTGGCAGCACAAGTTCATCCCCGGGTTGTGCGACTGGGCAGGGACCATCGATCAACCCTTCACGGCCAATGCTCACCCTGATTTCGCTAACGTTGTCGGAAGACTTTGGGCTAGCTACTTTCCCACTACAGGGGTGGCTACTGATGCTGTCCATTTTATGGTGCACTTTTCTACTCTCGCGACCTTCAACTTCATTGCTGACTTCTTTTGTATACATCTTAATCAGGTGTGGTCCGCACTGAAGAATTGGAGGAGCGATATTGGCAAGCGTGTGCTTGCATACCTCAAGAACCTTTTCACAAATAAGCCGTTCAACAACGATGCAGTCAAAATTCAAGAATACGTGGCCGCTAATCTACTCAAAGTAACCTTTATATACCATGATCAAAAGGTGCGCTCTCGTCTTCAACCACTTCCGATACTGATAAGGTTTAGAATATGACAGGAGCGTATCGCTCTGACATTGTTCTAGACGCGTTCGCTTCCCATCTTCGATATGTCATGCAGATCGCCTCAACCCATGGAGATCAAACGGGTGCGATGTCTGTCTGTGTTGCAGCGGTCTGACTTATTTCTTCTATTTTCCGTGATCCTACTGACATATGCACATTCAGGTGGAACGCGGCTTGACACTGTGGAAGAACGGAAAGGAACCATCAGCCACTGATGCCACCAAGAAGAATTTCGTCGTCAACCCCTGGGCTGAACACGCATTCGGATATCTTCCGAAGATCAAGGAGCTGTCAGCGAAGAAGTGGGAAGCAATTGTTCGACTGGCCGCCCCCTTCATCAAGAGCCCAGACCTCATCGATCTTACAGAGGAGAGCCTCGTCAAGAATGACATGCGGGCGGATATTCAGCTCTCCCCTGATGAAGATTCAGAGGATGATTGATGTGTGAGCTCCTTTTGTATGTATTCTTAATCATTCTTATTGATTCATTAGGCCGTCAAAGTAGCTACTACATCAGTATTACACGTTGTTTCTGTAGTGGCACGCTAATAAATAATTGTGTGCTCTTTTTTGGCTTTTTGTGGGCAGCGTGGTCCGATAATCCAAAACTTAAGATTGTGGCCCCACAATGAAATTATGGTAAGTTTGTGGGGCCACAAACGATCGTGGCGGGTCAGCCGCCACCGCAAGTATAATGTCCCCACTCTTGTTTGTGGGAGTGTGGTTTGCATGAGACGTGTGGTGCCACACGTGCCACACGTGATGCGATTTTCCTGATGTACTACAATGCATAATGAAAAAGACGCGCTTAGCGAATGGTATGGCCCGTATGGTGAGAGTGGGATTCGAACCCACGCCTTGTGAACCAGACGTTGCTGCACAGGCCAGTCTGGCGCCTTGGACCGCTCAACACGCGTCCTTCACAAATTCCTTTCTACTCCCATCCTACACATCCATCAAAACGCAAGTACCACCCACTCATCGATCATCCTTAAACAACGCCCCCCACCCCCTCCCAAATCCTATACCGCCTAACCCCCTCACCAACCCACGGCACCTCCTCCTCCCAATGCGTAATCACCACCACCGCCTGTCCCTCTCCAACACCACCCTCAGTGGTCAAGTACTTCCGTACAGCACAAATCATACCCTCGTCCATCCCACTCCATACCTCGTCGAGAAGCACCAACGGAGGTCGTGATACCAATGCACGCATGAGGAGTACGATCCGCTGTTCCCCAGGGGAGAGGGCCGTAAACCTACGCGTTGCGAATTCTCTTTCCGTCTCCGGAGTTCCTGCCGTAGACCAGGCTCGTGGGCCAAGTGCAGCTAGGACCTCCCAGCACCGACTAATTCGCCACTTTTCCACTTCTCTTCTCCTCTCTTCTTTCTCCACTTCACTCGGTTCGCCAACCTCAAACCCCAGTTCCTCGTCAGCCACACGCACTTCGCCGACCCTCTCACTCCCTTTGAGGGGTACGAACCCCCCTCCGAAACCTGTAACGACGGCTTCCCAGACCGTCATACCGGGATGACGACGTGGAAATGCATCGAATAGTTCTGGGGACACGACGCCGATGAGCGTGCGTAGGTGTGCGGTGGGTGTGCGTTTTCGTGGGTTGAGGTGGTGGGTTCGGTAGGGGTGAGTTGTGGAAGGAGACGATGATGAGGCGGGGGATAGGGAGGGTAGGTGGAGGTGTGCTTGCGTATACGATTGCGGGTGGTCGCCCGTTAACAGGGAAAGAAGTGTCGTTTTTCCTGAGCCTGTAATGGATGGGATTAGTTAGGTGGACGTGAAGATAGAAAGGAATGTGAATGTATGCGCGAAAAGGCGCGTATGCTGGGGTAATGGATGAGTATGAGGGAGGTTCAAGTAGAAATTGAAAAGAAGAAAGGGAGAGAAAACTTGAAAAGAGCGTGGTGAAATTCTTGGGGAAATGATGAACCAGCAAGCAGAACGACGCCAGCGAACCACGATCCCAAAAGCAAGAAGGCCCCACAGGAAACACCCACCATTCGACCCTTGTAAATGCCACCTTTCGCCTTCACGAATCTGCCACGTAATATCTTTAAGAACCTATGAGTCATCGCATCATCAGTACGTGGATCAACTCGCGGAAAGGAAGAAGTCCTTCAAGAACGGCGAGGAAAGAAACGAATACGAAAGAAAGGAAACACAACGCGTGAAAAGGAACGATAGCACGCAAAAGAAAGGCAATAGCGCGAGAAGATGAAAAACTTCACGGGAAAGATAAAGGAAAAGAAAGAAAATGCGCAAAAGAAAACTTGCTCACAGTCCTATTCCCATACTTCACCCCAACACCCTTTAAATCAACCACCAACTCCCCCTCTTCCACTCTCTCCTTCGATTCGTCCCTGCCCTCCTTCCCCTTCTCCTCCGCCCTCTGGAGACCACGCCACCTCTCCCTCGTCATTGGGATAACGCCCCCCTCCCCAACATCCAACACGTGCGTAACCCACCCCGGCAACTCCTCCTGTGCGCGCATCCCGATGATGATACGTGGAGAGCGGGAGGCGTGGAGGTCTTGTAGGAGGGCGAGGAGGTGTGTGCGGGAGGTTGGGTCTAGGCCGGCTGAACAAAGGAAGGGGGGTTAGTATGGTTTAAAGTGTAGAAGGTGAACAAAGACATGCAAGGACTCACTCAACGGTTCATCCAACAAAAGCACCTCGGGGGCTTTCATAACAGCCCTAACAATCCTCGCTCTCCTCGTCTGTCCATTACTCAGCGCGATGAGCGGTAAATTCAATAGATCCTTTAACCCGAGTTTATCTACCAATTCTTCGACCTTTCCTCCCTCCCCATCCAGACTATCCCGTAACGTCCGCCCATCTTCCTCCCTAACAGCCCCATAACGCGCTGTATAATCATAGAAACCACCTCCTGCCCCCCTCGCACCCGTCTTTCGGAACGCGACGAACCCAATGCGCCGTCCGTCGAATGGGTCGAGTCCGTTCAGGAAGGGGTATAGGCCGGGAGAGGGGGGTGGTGGTGATATCCGGGTGTTTCCTAGCAGTGTCTTTTAATTCGCTTAGTTGGTTATTTACATAGCTTGTGGACAGGAGAGAGGAATACCTGGAATAATATGCTTTTCCCTCTTCCACCCCTCGAACGCGACACGACGGCCCATGCTTCTCCTTCGTCTACGGTCCAATCTATGGAATTGAGGGCGGGAGGTGTGGATTGGGAGGCACCGAAGGGGTATATGTTCGCTTTTGGTATGTGGATTATTGGTGGGTTTGACGAAGAGGACGAGGAGGAAGAGTAGGATCGGAAGCGGAGTTGAAAGGGCAAGGTGCGGAGGAAGACGAGGCGAGGTGGCATTGACCTGGAATGCGATTTACATATCGCTAGTAGATCGCCAGTGCCCGTCGTCGCACGAGTCGGAGTCAGGTTCGGGCATCCAAGCTATCTAAGTCCGATTACGCCAATGCAAACCGGTTGTTCCTCACCCGGAATAATACCCTCAGAGAAACGTGGTACGCGACTAAAACCTCCGATCTGGCGTGATATCGTTATGCCTCCAGGGCGCTGTCATTTCTCACAGCCTCCGGACTGTGCGGTCGACAACCTTTCCTCTGTACACCCACCCAGTCATGGCACCTAAACCGACGGGGGATCGTAAACGTGATAAGTTGACGAGATTCTTTCATTTGCCAGTGCGACCTAGGACCCCCCAACCCGCCGAGTCTTCCATCGGCATAACAGTGACACAGCCTCCGACCACCGCCCTACCACTACCACAGTTGGCAGGCAACATAGAACCCCCGGTGCTGAATCCTCACGATACAGAACCGACATCTACGAAGCTGGAGAAAGTAAAGTTCGCGAAGGGCAAATCTTTTAAGAGAGATATGGCCATTCTCTCTATCGCGTACACCCTTCAAGAAAGTCCCGAACTCAAGAGGCTCATCCAGCTTATCGTTGTCATCCGCGATAAGGACTCGGAAGGCCAAGTAATGTCTGCAATGTATCATGCATATCGATCTCTGACATTCTTATCCTCCAGCTTACCGAAATTCTCGAAACCTGTGCTCGGTTCATTGTTCAACTCGCATCTGCTACTGATGCCCAGCGTGCAGAAGCCACACGGGCGATAACGGCCTTCAACGAGTAAGAATTCAGCATTGATCTTCTATAGACCTGATCGTCCTGAACGTACTCATCCGTCGTTTAGGACAGTTGCAAAGCTGAAGACTATCCAACTCAATGGCAACGGAAAATCCTTGGATGCCAGTGGATTGATGGTCATGATAAAAGAAGATATTAATAGGATCAAGGTCAGTTTCGACATTCCCTTTTGTCCCACCCGATCTCACATCATTCACACATCGTTCAGCCTTCATTCGTGAGCGATGGCGAACTTGGAACTTCGGAGAGACTATCCAAAGTGCTAGATATAACTATCGGGACGACCATAAGCATCCTCACCCTTGTAGAAGAAGCCAGCTCTTTGATACCAGTACCATGGGTCCAACCATTAATTAGAAAAGTCATTAGTATGTTGCAGGCCGTCTCGGTACGTCCTTGAAATTCCTTTCAATTGCCGTAATTCTCATTGTCATCAGCAAACTCGCTCGAATTACGACGAAATGAATCAAGTAGCAGCTACAGCTGGAATATTTGTTGTCTCTTGCGCTGTTATTTGTTCTGAGACTACGGTGGGGCCATCAGAGAAACTCAAACGAGCCTTGAACGAATTTACAAAGTGGGTAACAGCAGTCGTATCCGCAAATTATATCGTATTGACCCGAAATTTACATAGGACCCTCGGAAACATAGCTGGAGAATGTGACGAACTTAGTCGTCGCAATTTGCTTTCACGGTACTTGCAACAAAGCGCTCACATGGGTGACCTTCAAGCTATCAGAATAAGACTGAACGATGCAATCCAATTGTTTCAGGTTCGTTACATCCTCGTATGCGAAAGTCTTTTACGAACTTGCAATTAGACCGAAAATTCGGTCAATATAAAGCTGGACACCGAGGAACTTAACCGGAAAATTGGTGAGCCCGAGATTCCTGACTGAGTGGTGAACTGAACTGACATAATCCAGATTTCGCGTCACTGAGCGGCCTGCCAAGCCATCCAAGCTATACACGCAACGATTATCTTGAGAAGAGTCGAGATGACGTTATACGTGATGTTTCCGACTGGATAGCTAACGCCCCAGAGTCTGTCCTGTGGGTACATGGTGCTGCTGGCCTAGGTAAATCGACTGTCGCTCAGGAACTGGTCCACCTTCTCAAATCGGAGGAGCGCCTTGCTGGGGGCGTATTTCTCACCAATCTCACTACAGAGCCCCCCGAGAGGGTCATTCAGATGATCTCCAGGCAGCTCGGCGCGATGTATCCGCGAGCCATCATTAACATTGCTGACGCTGCAAGGACACTCAATGGCCCGCACGACAGGCTCAAGGATTATTTCACAGCATATATTCTCGACCCAATCCGTGCACTAAAGTATCCTTATCAGCTTGTCGTTGTTGTCGATGGTCTGGATGAATGGCGCAATTATGAGTCATTCCTGGCAGAACTTGTGCACATCCCATCACCCTCTCCTTTAAAATTTGTCCTGACAAGTCGCTTCAATTACTCCATTGAACGGGCGGTCGATAAAATGCCAACTCGCAAATACCCTCTTCCACCGGCCTCACAGACAGTTATTGCGCATTACTTCCATCAGCACTTCTTGTCAGGCGATGTTGATTGGAAAGGGCGCAAGCCCGATGATGTCAAAATCCATCGATTGGCAGCTCGTGCAGATGGTCTTCTTATTTGGGCAGCAACCGCACGATTATTGGTAACAAATAAATTTGACACTAGATATCCGCACGAAATACTCGACCAACTCCTGTCATCTGAAGAGAAGGTGGTCAATCGGAAAGATGGTCCAGAAGATGGGCAGCTTGAGCGCCTATATCGCGGTGCTATTTCAACCCTTTTCCCACCACGCATTCGAGGGATACTCAGAGACTTCCTTGCGGCAACTGTAGTTCTTCAGGAAGCCCTACCAATTGGTGATTTTGCACATCTCTTAGGCATATCTGGGCCTGCCACAGAGGAGATTCACCAGCGGCTGGCAGCCTTGCAGACGCAGGGCGATCCCAAAACTAATCTCATATCACCAGCCTCACAACGATTCCATGCGTCATTTATTGAATTCATCACCACAGAGACTGTTGACCAGACATTTCAAGCCATTAGCGCTATAGAAGCAAACTCTATGCTGGCGAAGAGATGCATTGAGATTGTCTTTGGCAAATTACTCCCATCTTCTCGGGGAAAGACTTGCACTTACACAGAGCTTCGTGGTGTAGAACCATATGTTGTCAAATTTTGGCCTCTTCACTTTTCAAGTGGAACCCCACATCAACAATTGGCAGCACCAAGTGGTACAGTGGGTATGGATCTGATATCGGAGGAAGCGATGCATCGTTGGGCTACACTGTTTCTACCTTGTATCGCAGCCAGATTCCAGGGTGGCCATGATTCTCTTGAAGGCATCCAAAAGTCTGTGCTACCTTATAAGGTAGCTGTTATGATAGGGAATCAAGATGTCACCACACTGTCATATCACATTCAGTGTCTCAAGATTGCCACACAAACCCAGCCACATGATAAGGGGACATGGAAGGCATTAGGGTTTGCCTATCGCAGATTGCATGAACAAAGCCAATCTAACAGAGACTTGGACGAGGAAATTACTGCATTTCGTCATGGTCTGGAACCAGCACCTCATCCGGATCACTCCCAGTCACTCAATTACCTTGCCTATTCCCTTAAAAGTCGTTTTGATCGGCAGGGCGCTTCAAACGACCTTGACGAAGCAATTTCCTTGCACCAAGAGGCACTTCTTCTTCGGCCAGCACCTCATCCAGAACGCTCCTCATCACTCAATAACCTTGCTAATGCCCTTCAAAGTCGTTTTGAACAGCAGGGTGCTTCAAATGACCTTGACAAAGCAATTTCCTTGCACCAAGAGGCACTTCTTCTTCAGCCAGCACCTCATCCAGATCGCTCCTCATCACTCAATAACCTCGCCGCTGCCCTTCAAGGTCATTTTGAACAGCGGGGCGCTTCAAATGACCTTGACGAAGCAATTTCCTTGCACCGAGAGGCACTTCTTCTTCAGCCAGCACCTCATCCATGTCGCTCCCATTCACTCAATAACCTTGCCAATGCCCTTCAAAGTCGTTTTGAACAGCGGGGTGCTTCAAATGACCTTGATGAAGCAATTTCCTTGCACCGAGAGGCCCTTCTTCTTCGGCCAGCACCTCATCCAGATCGCTCCTCATCACTCAATAACCTCGCTGATGCCCTTCAAAGTCGTTTTGAACAGCGGGGTGCTTCAAATGACCTTGATGAAGCAATTTCCTTGCACCGAGAGGCACTTCTTCTTCGGCCAGCACCTCATCCAGATCGCTCCTCATCACTCAATAACCTCGCCGTTGCCCTTCAGAGTCATTTTGAACAGCAGGGTGCTTCAAATGACCTTGATGAAGCAATTTCCTTGTACCGAGACGCCCTTCTTCTTCGGCCAGCACCTCATCCACGTTGCTCCCGGTCACTCAATAACCTCGCCATTGCCCTTGAAACTCGTTTTAAATGGCAGGGCACTTCAAATGATCTCGACGAGGCAAATTCCTTGCGCAGAGAGGCACTTCTTCTTTGACCAGCACATCATTCACTATAAGTATTCTAATGTACTCTTGAAACACCTTGCTATTCCCCTCTGGATTCGGTTCAACCTCTTACTTACATGAATACATCACTGAAGAGATTACATTGTACGAACAACTTCTTGATTGCCTGGTTCAAGATCCCTACTTTTGCTCTTGGTCTTTAAAGCACTCGCCCGCAGCATTAATTAATGTAGCTCGATAATGAGCCTGGTAACTAAATTGAACCAATGTTATACTCCCCTTCAAAAGAGACTTGTTGAAATGGCATGGCATGGGTGGATGCCTGGTAATTTAGCCCAGGTCACAAAGAAAGAGATTGAGAAAGCTCGGCTTTGGATCTTGAATGTTCAGCATGTCCGAAATCATTCATGGAATCCATTGGAAGAGGGCGGTGACCTTTCCTAACAACTGAATTTTCCCAGTCTAGTAGATCTCAAAATCTCCGTGAGTCTTGGCTGGAAAGTAAACTTGAAGGGCAAATCATGAAGGCGTAGAGGACTGTTTCGAAAATTGACGTACGTGTTTGCTTCGGAGATTAATGTGCTTGTGCGTCCCAATGCAGTCCGAGCTCCCTTCTTCGTTACTACTCGTTACGACGCTCGATGACTGGCAGGCTTTCCAATCGCAACTAGGACTCGAAGCATTGGGAATAAAACAATCGTGATCAGTTGAATGTTACGTTTAGTGTTGACCTCAACCGTCTCATCCGCACAAGATTTCTGGTAGCGCTTCAGGTTAGGCATGAACTGAATTTGAATCCATGCCGAACTTTACATTCGAGACATTGAGCAAGTCGAGTGGTGGCTAGTAGGGATTCGATTCAGATTGCGTGAGGTAAGTATTTCAGTCTGATGACTGCTCCCGTGGCCATCGAACGTAGTGCGCTCCATGCGTAGTTCAAGATGCTTGATAAAATGAGCGCCGTCGTTTTTACTGGAAGTGCACGTATTCGTTACATTTGGTTCCTGCAATCATAGTGAAAAAATTGACGAACCAACTTGGAACCAACTCAAGTTGGAGGACAAAAGGCTGTAAACCGTTCGGAGTGTTTTTGGTCGGGACTAAGGATCGCGGACGGTAGGTGCTTGCACTTCTTCTGGTTCTAAAACACCGGATGCTGGTTGTGTATGGGATTGGTAGTTGAGAAAAATATCACAGATGCATCATGAGTGATCGGAGTTGGCGTCTTCGCGAACTCTCTCCCACTCTCCCACCAAAATCAAGGATACCCATACCACCACCCTGCCGCGTCTTCCTCTGCGTCTTCCCCTCCAAATTATCGTCGTCACCCGCTTACCCAACTAGTCCTACACACGAAGCACCAATAATAACATTCCGTGAAGGAGAAGCGTGGGCTTTCATCTCGAGTTTGAGGCAAGTTTGAGGGGTGGAACCGGGAAGAACGTTTTGTTGCAGGTATTCCTTTCCATTTCCTTCCTGTCTTGAACTCAAACTAATCAACGAACCAACCGACACTCCTAGGAAACAACCGCATGTCGCCTCCACCTCCCTCTCCAGGCCTATACCCCTTCTTGGGTGGACTCGACACATTTGGCGGGCGTCGACTCGGTTTCATTGCGTTCGAACGAGAGGGACCGGAGGGGGTTTCTATGATTATACAGCTGCGTTATGGGGCTGTTAGGGATGAAGATGGATGCACTTTATGGGATAGTCTGAGTTTTCTGGATAGGGAAGAGCTCGAAGTGCGAGTTGGGCGGATAAGCTAGGATTGATGGAGTTATTGGACATCCCGCTTATTGCGCTGAGTAATGGACAGACTAGGAGAGCCAGGAGCGCGAGGGCTGTCATGAAAGCCCCTGGATTGCTCTTGCTGAATGAGCCGTTGAGTGAGTGCTCGTCTTTCTCGTCCATTTCTCGCAACTTTCCCAATCCCCCAACCTTCTTTCGTTCTCTCCTCGAGATTGCCGCGTTTTCACCCTTGCAAATCCTCGCTTCCCGCACCCCGCCTCCTCCCTTACTTCGCTCCCTTCGTCCCTCCTTCACTCTATCTCTTGCCTCCTTCCCTTCTTTTCTACAAATACTGAACCTCTCCCCTTATCTAGCTGGCCTACACCCAATCTCCCGCTCCTACCTCCTTGCCCTCCTAGCAGACCTTCACGCATCTCGGTCCCTGCATATAATGCTCGGGACGCGCGTGCAGGAAGAGCTTCCGGCCTGAAACACGCATGTATGGGATGTTAGTGAGGGGGACGTTACGCAGAGGAGAAGGGGAGGGCAAAAGTGAATTGGGACAACGAAGACGTCGCGGACGCTCTGGACTTTGCAGACTTCTAGGACGGAGGAGGAACAGGTTGTGAACGGCGCTGCTCCGCGGGATAAGAGGAGGCTGATAGTTGACTTGAAAGGATAGGACTGTGAGTACTTCTTTTATCACGCGCTTTCTCTTCTTTCCGTGTTTTTTCGTCGTTCTTCTACCATGCTTTTCCATACTTTTCCCTTGAGTTTTCTTCCTCATTTTCTTGAGGTTTTCTTTCACTTCCATGCGTTTTCGTTTGTTTACTTCTTTCCTCCGTTTTCGTCTCTTCCTGTGCGATCTTTTTTCACTTCTTTGAGTTTTCTTTTCCATGCTTTTCCCTTCAGTTTTCTTCCTCATCTTCTCGAGGTTTCCTTTCTCTTCCGTGCGTTTTCGTTCCTTTCCCCGAGTTTACTTCCTTTTCTCCGTTTTCATCTCTTCCTGTGCGATCTTTTTTCACTTCTTCGAGTTTTCTTTTCTTTCCGCCCCTCCCTCCAGCAGTTGAAATAAGTGCTGACATGGCGGCGACAGGTCCTGGCAGATCTGCGAAGGCGAGAGGTGGCACTTACAAGGGCCTAACGGTGAGTACTACGACGTTTTTTCCTAGCTGGGGTCTCCGTCTCTTTCCCGGATCTCCTTTCTTTTCGTTTGACCTTTCCATTCGAGAAGTCTGGCCAAGTGTTTATGTCTCTTCTCCACTTTCCGTATCCTTCCCTCTACCTTGTCTTGGGGATTTTGACCCTCGCGTCTCGCAGGAATTGAGGTTCACTCTGAGCTTCGCGGTTTTTTACTTTGGCCCTTTCCTTCGATTCACAGGGCTGACTTTGCCGCTTTCATTTCATATGGATTGTACCCAGCCAGCTTGGGGATTCACTTGACCCGTTATTTATTGGCTCATCGAAAACCACATGTTGACTCGCTTTGATTCGAATCGGCCTTATATTCTGCTGCATGCCGCTTTTACCTTCATCTCTCACTACATACGCTAACTAATCTCTTTGTCATTCACAGGCTCAGGAAAGATGACCTTCCTCTCTCTCTTGACAGGCGACCACCCACAGTCATACGTGCAAGCGCACCTCCACCTTCCTTCCTTATCTCCTGCCACGTCATCGTCTTTCTCCTCCTCGATGACACACCGGTGCCGAAGCCACCGCCTCAACCCGCGAAAGCGTACACCAACAACTCACCTACGCACGCTATAGCTAATTAGCGTTGTCCCAGTAGGCTTATTCGATGCCTTCCCGCGTCGTCATCCGGGCATGATGGTCTGGGAAACTATCATTACGGGTTTTCGAGGGGGGTTCGTACTGCCTAAGGAGGAGCGAGAGATATGTGTGGGCGATCCCGAACTTGGGTTTGAGGTTGGGATGGGAAACGAACCATTCAAGGCAGAGAAGGAGAGGAGGAGGGAAAATGAAGAGTGGCGAATCTCTCGGTGCTGGGAAGTCCTCTCCGCCCTTGGGGGAGGAACAGACTGTGCTGGTGGGTTCTCTGAATGGGTGAGGAGGTTGGGCAGTTTAGGACTTGGGAGGGTGGTGGTGGTGGTGATGTTGGATGAGTGAGCAGTGTTGCTTGGACTTTGGGCGGTTAAGACAGGATTGGCAATGTGAGTAGCATTTCTCGTTGTTTGATTCCAAACCTCAAATAACTCCCTCACTAGGTTAATCATCCGCTGACACCCTTCGTGAACTTTCACTCGGCTACCCGCTCGAAATCATTTTTGGTAGACGGAGCAAATCCCGATAGCTGACAGTAGCCCCTACAAATTGATGACGCCTGCCTCAAACACCCTTTTCATGGCAGTGATGTGGCTGGTGTCTTTGACGATGCCCAGCTCGACGACGCCAATGCGCACTTGAGAAGCTCCTCAGACCATGCTAGGTCGCTGCCGTCCACCTTGTCCACATCCTCCAAGACGAAGCGAGCCGGAAAGCTGGATGATTCCGGTAAGTTATCACTCTTGTGCTACACATTTCTCTGTGTTTGTCTAGACCTCACTCCCTTCTTCCTTCTATGGTTTCCGAATTTCCTTGTCGCCTTGCATCCATTCGATTTTTCCCTGACTGACCTCCTTCGTTTCTTAGGTTCTGTATCCACAACACCAGTGCAATCGCCAGCCGGTGATCGCACCGTCTTTCCCCGCCACCATGACCCGCACAACTTCCTTCGTGCACCTGCTAGCGAAGGAGATACCACCAGTACAGCTCGTGGAAACATCACCTCTTCGCCAGTGGCGGCAGGCAAACCTCATACAGCAATCGTCTAATCGGCAGCGCCCAGCTGTGTGGTTGTTTGGTCGTTCTCTCCCACCGAAACTCACTCAAAGATCTTTGCGATGAAGCCCGTGAATTAACTCTTTGCGCATCCTTTGAATCTCAACACCTCGCCACTTTCTCTATATCGAATGCATGGTGACGAAAGCGGCTATTGGGGGTCGTTTCCATCTCTGGCGGCAGCGGGAAGTCGGGTAGGCGATGTCCCAGTGGTTGAGCGACCCAGAGGGGTAACATTGGGCGACTTGTGATGAAACCCCACTTGACGTGGGAGGTTCGGCTGCGGGTTTAAACCATGGGTACTTCGAGGTTGAAAGGGCACTCGTACCCCATCGACACTGGCTGCGGAATAAAGTCAACAGCAATGATTCTTCGGGTTGAAGGGCTCATCTGGGAATCAGTGATTACCCAGACATCCACAATCGATGATGGGTCGTCAACAGATGCCAAAGTTTGGGAGAGCGGAGTTGTCTTCACGCACAGCCACAAAACAAGCGACCCTACCTCTCTCTCTACCTCTGTAATCTTCCTCATAACGAACCACTGCCAAAATCCAGCCACTCGCGTACATAACCAGCAATAAGTCAACGACCCGTTCTCGAATCTCGACCATGGAACCGTGAACAAAGTACTTAGTAGTATTCCGGCAGAACCCGGGCCTTTCCTTCATTGTCCTTGAACTCACTCTGCTCGTCTTCCAACAAGTAGGACACGCCCTTTGTAGAAGTGGAACGCGACTGTGGAAAACGTAGATACATATCGTCGGTTTGCGAGAACACGGGTGTCAAGAAACGACGCGTAATATCCTGATGTTATGTGGAAAGCTGCCAACTTCCGCCTTGAACAGACTTCCACAGGACGAGGAGAAGAGGGCCGATGTGCCACTGCACGAGTCTGCTCCAGCAACTCCAAAAAGACTGAATCGGGTGCGAAGATTCAAAAGTGACTGAAGCCATTGATAAATTGGCTTCCGTTGCGAGTTCAGCCAATCGACTCCCCTCCAACTCCGCAACCTTCTAACGCATGGACCTCCTATCAGTCACCGATGCGCACTAAGTATAAGAAACCTTGGGGTTCGACTCAATGATCTTTAAACAATCATGTTCGGCACCATCCTCATCCCCCTCGTCGTCGGTCTCCTTCCTTTGTCGACCCAGACGTGTACAAGCTCACGTTACAAGAGCTTCCTCTGGACCCAACTTTGGAGAGTACGTATCTCGCGGCGAAATATGGGGCGTTCAACCCGCTTGCGGTGGCTGATGGTCACAATGTACCTCTCACCAGTTCGTAGCGATCCACTACTAGTGCGACCAATCTGACTTTATTTTGTTAGACTACATGAACGCTCAGTATTTTACTGAAATTTCAATTGAGACCCCGCCTCAGACCGTACGTGACTCATGCAACCTCCGTACCTCTGAAATCACATAGCACGGCCAAATTATAGTTTAAAGTGGTTCTAGACACAGGGTACGCAATGAATAAATCCAAAGTTACTTCTTATTCATTCCATGTAGATCGAGTAATCTATGGATTCCGAGTGTACAATGTGCATCGATCTCCTGCTATGGGCACAAACAGTACAACTCCCAGGCGTCGTCGACGTTTATATCAAATGGGTCTCGAGAAGTCTCTATCCCATTTGGTTCAACCACTCCCCGGGGCGTTGTATCAAACGACGTGTTCAACATTGGCGATTTGCGTATCAGAGGTCAAAATTTTGTAGAAGTGGTGCGGGACCTTCCGGCTTCATAAAAAGCCGTTATTCTCAATTACAATAATCAAGGTTCGACGGGATATTGGGCCTTGTGCACTCGATGATACCATCTCCGTCCCATCTCCTTTCTCCAACATGATCACGGAAAAACTCATCGCCTCACCCGTATTTTCCTTTCACATCAGCACTGACACCTTCGATAACTACGCCACTTTCGGAGGAATCGATCCCTCCGCTTACGTAGGTGACCTTTTGTACGTTCCGGTTACGCGCAAGGGCCGTTGGGAAGTTGACCTCCTGAAAATTTCTTTTGATAATGAAGAGTTGGATCTGGAAAGTGGAATCACTGCTACCATTGATACTGGTGCGTCGTGGCTTCTCCTTAAAAAAACACCTCGGCCTCTAACCTTAGAGTAACTACCCAGGAGCATCCTTCATAATTCTGCCCACCACCTTTGCAGACTTTCTGAATAGCCAAATAGGTGCGAAGAGGGGGACGACTGGTCATTATCAGGTTGCTTGCGCAAAAGTTGATAGCCTTCCCGAGTTTTCGTTTTACTTTGGTGGTAAAGCGTACCCCCTCAAAGGAACCGACTACATTCTCGAAATTCAAGATGCCTGCATTTCACCCTTCGTAGGTTTGGATAATAATTTTTCTGGATCCGGTTCCCAGTGGTTTGTTGGTGAGAATATTACCAATGCCGTCGTCCATCGTTCTCTGAACCACAAAATTTAAACTAGGGGCTGTCTTTCTCCGGAAGTACTACACCGTTTTTGACGCTGGAAGGGCGGCTATCGGTTTTGCTACATCTGTTTGAGTACCCTCGTCGTCTCGTAGATTTACGATTACCACATAGCTTTGAATGCTGCGGTGTCTAATCTGAAGTGATTCACGTGCAGCTCGACTCGGAGTGGGCGCTTACAAAGTTACATACAACAAACCACCATGACCGCAAGAGAAGACACACAGAAACCGTTCGCCGCATCCCCTTTCAATGATTCAAAAGCAGATTTGATACTGCGGTCTTCTGATGGGGTATATTTTTGCGTCTACAAGCTCCTCCTCTCCCTCGTATCTCCCGTCTTTGCCACCATGTTCGAGTTACCGACCGATGGGATGCAGGAAATGTATGACAATCGCATCTGCATTGGAGTTGATGACAATAATGAAACGTTGTCGCGGGTACTTCCGTGGTGCGACCCGAGGTGTATTTCGGCCATCCAATCTCCCAAGGATGTCGAGATCATTTTGCGAGTCTCGGACAAGTACGACATGGAGCCTATCAAGAAACGCTGCGTGCGTGCTTTGGAATGTTCGCCTGGCATATTCACGCCAGAAAATTCCTTTGAGATCTACGCTCTTGCGATTCAGTACCAAATTTCACACTTGGCCTGCTTAGCAGCGAAGATGACATTGCACCTCGAGTTGGAAAAGCGCCCCTATTTTCCCGCACTGAAGTCCATACCTGCCTCTGCGCTCTACCACTTGGACTTCTATCACATTACTTGCGGCAAGGTGGCTCAGAAAGTCATCGAGGACGAATTTTCGGTTCCAAACAATTTATTTGGTCAGGGGTCGGGGACAGTTGGATGTTGTGGAGTCGAAGGTGTGGCAAGGGGAAACTTGGGTTGGAAGTTCTGGGCTGTTCAGCACATGGATCGCATCTCAGAGAAGTTGCGCAAGACACCCGTTTCCACCGTTGTAGTCGACCCCAAGCTCCTCGTTGAGACGCAAGGAAGGACCAGTAGTTGTTCAGCGTGTAGGGGGAATACCAGTCACGCCGATCTACAAAGATTCAATCAATCACTGATGGATAAAGTGGAACAGGCGATATCGAAGGTGAGCTTTGCCGTTTGACATCGCATCATAAAACCCTTAATTCCCAATACTGTTGCAAAGGTGTTACTAGTCGTAGAATTTTAAATCTCAACTTTGGATACTAATTTCAAGAAGCAGCGCTGTCGTGACGAAATGCCTAATACTATCATTGTTTCTAGAGAAAAGGATCTTATGTGGTTCGTGCCAGAATTGTGCTGATCCACCATGGCTTCCCTGCACTACGCTCACACAGGACGAATGCCGATCTGGCGTCTACTAAATGTAACGCCAATATGTATCATTCGCTTAAGCTTGCCCCTTCAGATTTTCTTACAACAAAGAGGGGAAAACTGGACTAATGATGAGTCGTACTCCACGGATTCGGTAATAGCCCAAGCAATTTCTCAATAAATCACTGCTGTGGATCGTATACGACCCTGGCTGGACTTCTAAGTACTACTTCAGAACGGAGAATTGCCATTGTTGGAGTGGAATAGGTGCTTACCGCTTCTCGATTCCCTAGAAAGTATCACAAGAATAAGCATGATGCGACAGTATGCTTAGACGGATTTACATTTTCCATCCACGCAATCTGTGCGCTTAGTTCGGTCGTTCCGAAAAACAAGACAATGCTGTAGTCCATAGTATAATAAATTTTACCACGTTTACGCGACCGTCGAGGTGGTAGCAAGTGGCAAACTGAGGACATGTCTGCTTCAATGGTGCAGAGCTTCAAGTACATTTCTTATAATCATTCCAATGAGCTTTCAAATGACCTGCACAAGGCCAATACACGGGGATCACACACCTGGATCTTCATCCAACCACTCGGTCAGATTCCCGGCATCCGCGCGAGCACAGTACAAGCCGAAAGTGACTGATGAAAGTTTTGATGGGGAACTCGCAGAGGTGGAATAATGCCTTCGGAATTCATCTCCCTGGGAGACCCGAGTATTCTATGTGACGAGAAGATGATTCGTTTATTACGGGAATTTTATCAATTTCAAGAGATACCTTTTGCAAAATCTCTGAAAAGGCGCCAGGAAGACGCCTTTTCCCATCAAGGTGAGTGAATATGGTGGATGACCTCGCCAAGTGTTCAGAAATTCCAGGGTCATAGAGTACGTTGACCTTCGTCCCATATGTGAATTTTGACATACGCGCCTCTACAAAGTGATCAAGGAAGTAAGAAATCGCACCGTCAGCAACAGCCTTGCTATTGCTGTGCCCTTTCTTCAGCATGAGTGTCACAGAAAAAGACTGTCCTACGTACACGTGGCTGTCCGGCCGGCAAAAATTTATCCCTAGAAGCTCCAATGTTTCTTTGACCCTCGAGAAGAGCCAGTCGCTGGCTGCGAACCCCCCAACAAGAAAAACGGTCTGTACAATGGGCGTAAAATGCAATGGATGGAATAGTATCATTACAACAGGCACGTACTGAAATATTCGTTTCCGATGCTGCGCGCTGTTGTGCGACAGCCTTAATGATGCACGCAACGGACGGTTCAAAAAAAGAGGCGACGTCCGAGCTATGTAGTGGAAACACCAATGTTTTTAGATGATATTTGGGGTCAACAAATACCACGCACCCCATGAGCTTCAACTGACCCGAGCGAATATTCAACTTGGAATCGAATTCACGCACCGAGGCGAATGGTACAAATTGTGGAGAATTTATATCCCTAAAGCCGAGCTTTGTCTTGTTATCAAATCGCTGAGTGATTAGATCGACGTCCTTGAAGAAACGAGAACCACGGAGCAAGTCTATCTGAGCGATGAGAAGGCCAATCAAAGTCCCAGAGAAATTATGACCTTCTAGGAATTCGCGAGCTCGATTGGTAACGAACGTAGAGCCCTGAAAATGACCTGACAATTGATGGTTAGTTTCGAACCATAGTACGACTCGGAGTGGTCAAGGTACACTCAGGAGTGGCCATTTCCTCGAAGGACTGGTGAGATATCTGGCAGTATCCACTAATGTCGATGGTGCCTCCACCCGCGTCGACGATGAGCACACCATCTCCGTCCTAAGGAGAAAAATAAGATGAATCAATGGTCAAGTTATGATCAACATTCACGCTTTACCTTTATCATCTCCGACATCAAACCACGTTGAATACAATAATGGAGACTAGCCTCGCCTTCAGTGACGAACGATACACGGGATCGGCCCTCTTCAGTATCGGGAACAAGCCCTGCAATCACCGCTGCTCTGCGCATTTCACTCTGTTGCGCACCTTCCCAGCCATTAGGATGCGTCAAAACGTAAGTGATCTGCTGTTCAAGAGACTCCCACAAACTCGACCCAATTGCGTGTGTCTCCTGGATGTAGCTCCTCGTGCATTGGTTAAGGTATCGAAGAAAATCGGCGAAGACCTCCAACACTGTTTTGTTGGGCGGAAGTGGCGGGATACCTCGCACTGTCGGCGCAGTGGTCGGAATTTTCGGGCGAAGATGAAGTTTGAACCCATAGCATAAAGGTGAGCTTTACAGTGAGTGATGTGCCGAACAAAACTTACCATTCGGCTTTTGTCCATCCTTTATTTTCGGCTACACCATCGATTCCTTCTTCAACAGCCTCGGCGCCTATGGCGCAGACAGATCCATTGTCGTCGTAATAAATAATCGTAGGAATTTTGGAATGACTGTCAACCTCCTCCTGTGCGGGAAATCTAAAGTGTGTCAGAAATGACTCTGACCTTCAGCTGGTGACTCGCCTAGTTACAGATTTGATTTCTGGCATTTGACCAGGATCAAGGACGCTAAAAAATTCAAAGGGTGTGGCGGGTTCAAACACAAATCGAGGGTCATAGTACCTGTAGGAAATACCACTGAATGTGGTACCAATGTCAAACGCGACTACGAGCTTGCGAATCGATCCATTGAATTCTGAGCGGGAGCACATCAGGGAATTGTTCAATGGATGGAGTGCAGTTGCCGCTACTTGTATTTATTGAACCAAGCACGCGGCAGCGGCGTTGAAAGGCTTCTTCCATTAATTACATCATGGGCGCTTGCGGTCCTGAGTGGTAGAAGAATTTCTTGAAACGGACGAGAGTTTGCTTCTTCTTTTCTTCCGCGTTGACCTGTGTTGACTTTGATTCCCGTCCCGGCAACGTTTGGGTGTTCATACCAGTACAAACACGAATTTGATTGGGAGACACCGAGGGTACAAGCAATCGTGCTGGAGTACATACAAAGTCGAGCGGAAAGATATGTCGAAGCCGACTAGCCAGCCCCGCCTCCAAGCTCCGATTCCGTTGCACGGCACAAGGGTACTGGATCGTAGACAATTTTGGCCGCACTCCTAGTCATTTTTTTTCAGTCGGTCGATGAAGAAATAGAGAGGGGTCTCACCTTTTTTCCACTCCCTAAATTCGTTTGAAGAGATAAATTAGAATGATTCAGAGTGAACAAGCATACTTACATTTTCTTCCCAACACACTTGAGCCTTCAACTCTGTGAGACCGAAGGACAATATAATGTCGAATTCCATCTTGTAGTATTGAGATCGCGGAAGCCCGATAACTTCCTCAAGGCGGGTCCATTGTGGCTTAAGTGATGCGCTCAAAAGTGATGTATCTGCTTGAACTGCACAGAGTGTCGAGTACATCTCTAGTTGGCAGAGGGGGAGGTGAATCTAATAGCGGTTTGGGACGGTGAACAACAAGCGCACCTGGGTCAACGTCCATCCAGCGAGGATTCTCACGCTGGCCTCGGAAGCACAAGATTTCCACGGATACGCTTTTCAGGGTGTGCTTGTCGAAGGCCATGCGTAAGTAGCTCTCACGAAATTCCTTCGTTTCCGAAACTTTAACATTCTGAAGCCGAAAACGATAGGGCAACAGAAAAGATTGAATTGCAGCCCACACACCTTGGGAAGGATGCAACTGAATGCCCCGGAAATTCTGGGTATTCCTGATAGGGCGAAATACATGCTTGAGCTCCGGCGGATGTGTTCTATGTCTGAGGGATCGAACACTGTCGCACAAGTTATGCCGTATGAGAATTTGGAAACCCTAGCAGAAACGAAATGATCGAGGTAGAAGGATATAGCACCATCCGCGACTGCCTTATTTCTGCTGACAAGTTGCGGTTATTCACAAGGAAAATAAACAAGCAAACATACACGTGTCTATCGGGGCGACAGACGCTCAAACCACGAGGTTCCAATGCATTTTTTAGCCTTGAGAACAACCAATCGCTTGCCGCAAAACCACCAACCAAGAAGATGCACTACAAATCATGTGAGGAGCATACGTTTTTCATAGATTGATATCATACCGATATGTCATCATGGGAAGCATTGCGCTGTTCCTCGACAGCCTTCAAAATGCATTGCACGGACGGATCGAAGAACGACGCAACATCAGACCTAAAAATGTGATCATGCCTGAGCACACCCACAAATGCTACTGAAAAACGGACATACCCGAGTATCTTGAGTTGGCCAGACCGGATGTTGAGCTTGAGATCCTTGTCGCGAGCAGAGCCAAATTTGATGTACTGGGGCTCGTTGACATCCCTGAACCTTAACTTCGTCGTCTTGTCGAAACACCTGGTAATGTGTTGAATATCATCAGAAAATTTCGAGTTCTTGAGTAATTCTTGAGAGAATTAGTCTCATTATGTTGTCCATGGGCACAATAGAAAAACACTTACCTTTAAGGAAGTCGGATGCACGGTTGGTGACGAAAATAGAACCATGGAAGTGGCCTATAGATGCCGAAAGTAAGTGACAATCAGCCTTGTTATTCAAGCGTTCTCACATTGTGGGGCAGCAATCTCTTCGAAAGACTGGCTTGTGGCGGGGGACGTGCGACGATAAGCGCTAATATCGATTGTTCCACCTCCCGCATCTATTATCAACACGCCCTTCTCTTCCTAGAGCCAATGATAAGCTGTTTGAACATCGCCTGTGAGTTGCATCGAAAAAAAAACTTACCTTCATCACACTAGCTGTTAGGCCACTCTGTACGCAGAAGTGAAGGCTGGCTTCGCCTTCTGTAACGAAGGAGAGGCGAGCATGTCCGTCCTCGGTATCGGAAATAAGGCCTGCCATCACAGCTGCTTTGCGCATTTGACTTTGCTGGGCACCCTCCCATCCGTTGGGATGGGTGAGAACAAAGTCAGCTGTCGCTGAGAGAGACCGCCAAAGCTCGTTTCCGAAAGCGTGTGTATCTTGAATATAGGTGCGAGTGCATTGATACAGATAACGCAAAAAATCTGCAAAGACGTCCACCGCCGTTTTGTTGCGGGGAAGCAATGGAATTTTATTGCTGACATGGAGGGCTGACTGAGTTTTTGGGCGGAGATGTAGTTTAAACCTGGGCAACAATCATTAGCGTCCATATGCTGAAGCGGAATGATCTTGTACCATTCCGCTTTGATCCATTGTCCATCCTCAGCCATATCATCGATTCCCTCTCGAACGGCCTCCGCCCCCGTGGCGCAGACCGAACCAGCCTGGTCGTAGTAGATAATGGTGGGTATCTTCGAATCACCACCCACTTGCTCTTGGGCTGGGAACCTAATCAAAGGCGTAAATGCACTGAGCTAAGGTGCACGGTGGCAACACAACAGCGTACCGTGTTACACCCAGGATTTCGGGCACCAGCCCTGGGTCGAGGATACTAATTTCTGATGTTCAAACCGGTAGTCGGACTGTCCGTTAATATGAATTACCTGTATGATATCCCGCTGTATGTGGTGCCCACATCAAAAGCGAGAACGAGTTTGCGAGAAACACCATTAGTATAAGGCGAGCGAGTGGTCATCAGGCTGAACAAGATGTGTTCGGTCCGTAGCCTGCTCACGTTCATCCCACTCTTTATAGGTTTCCACCTTCCAGCTGCGTAGATGTGATATCGAAACGTCTTCGAATCTTAGATCACAGCATGAGGCAAACACGTTGAGGAAAAACGGGAAACGCATGTTGAACTTGTTGAAAGGATGATCGACAAGCACCCACTACCATCGCTACTACCAACCATGCTCTCCTGGCTCGGCTTCGCAAGCAGAACACCACGAATGGACGCAGAACAAAAAGACTCCCATAATGACCGTTCAGCAACAGCTGCTGGACGAAACACACTGGCAGACGATCATCGAGGCACACCACATCACCAAAGTGTCCCACGCCACCGAGATAACGATAATGGCTTGCTCGAGCAGTTCTCAAGAATCGTAGAGCCTACTCAACTATTGCAGGCTCGTAAAGAGCCCAAGAGAGAGAGGTCTCAAGACTCGCGCAACGACAGTCGGGATGGCGACATGCAAGGATCAGTTTCTCGGCGCGAAACTAGAGAAGGGAAGAAAGATGGCAGTCGAAAGTTAAAGGAGGCTCGGAAGTACGGCAAGGAGGAAGTCAGGGTTTTGATGAAGGACAAGGAGGAGTTGAAGTCGGAACTGAATCAGACGATCAGACGTCTCCATTACGCCGAGGACACTAGTCATCATGTGAAGCAAAAACTTCGAAAAGCGGAGGAGGAGCTTCAACAACTAGTCGATCGAGATGCCGAAACCATAAACCACCTTCGCACACAGTTGGAATCCCAACACCGCCAGGGCCAAGCTTCGGAGGCTAAGATACGCCAACAGACGGCCGATATCAACGCCCTAAGGGAGCAGTTACGTCGAACAGAGGCCAATAACTCCCAGACCACCCAGTTATTGGATGTGCGAACTGCGGAGCTGAAGGGCGCCCAAGTCTTCTTGACGAAGGCAGACTCGTTCGCAGGAGCGGATTTGATCAAAATGGTGGAATCATTGAACTCCGAGATGTTCCAGGGTGCGGCGTTCATGTCAGAAGGGCTGGAATTCGACGAGGTGGCAGGGAGGAATGCAAGATTGAATGCACAAATAACGGAGCGCGCAAAAATCCTCCTGGGCTCGGTGATGTTCTCCCAACTTCTCGCAAAGCCGCCAACAGTCGATCCCCTTCCTTTGCAACTTGCGTTGCAGTCAGTCATGATCCTACGCTGCAGACAGATCATACAGCTATTGTGTCCCATGGAGTACGGAGACCATAACGATTTCCTCAAGAAGGTTTACAATGGGATCCAAGCCTCGGGTAAGCATTGCATCATACCACGGCAGAGAATTCAAGGCTGACAGCTCTTCCAGAGGAACAGGCTGTCACAGGCCGATGGCGCGCAATGACGCAAGCACAGCTAAGGCCTTCTCGATCATACGCCTCCCACATCGCGGAAGATCTCGTTAACGTCTTGATAGTCTGTGGGTTGTCGACGAGCAACTCCGAATATCAGGTCATAATCAAGGACATTAAACACCGCATGTCGCTACTTGAGAAGGCAGCTTTGCAACTCAGGGTGGCTCTTAAAGAAGGAGTCACTTCTGTCGATATTGAGCCGTTTGATATTTCGACCAGGGCTCAGTTCGACCCAACAAACATGGATGATGCGTACGGAGACAGCAGGAAGGAACGAAAACGCGGGGACGGGGAGCGCATCATGTGCACAACGGACATGGGATTGCGCAGAGTTCTGACGAAGCGCTCCGTTGATGGGCAAGTTCAGTCGTACTATGACGTCATCCTCAAGCCCAAGGTGGTTTTAGCCTCGTCCTTAACGGACGAGGGGGAGGCTCAAACGCCCTTAGGGTAGCAATCGGCAAGTAGGTTGCTTAGAGGAGGCCTGGATGTGGTTGTGAGGACATACGTTCGTGATCAGTTTTGGATATCTTGACGTAGTAGGTGTTGGAATGCTATGCTAACAGAACCCTTTAATGGATCATGGCTGCAAAGAAATGTAGATGGAGGCGACAATGATGCATCAAGCATCAGGTGAAACGATCCACAGATTTGCTTTCGTCGTGCGGATATGAAACACTCGCAGCATCGCAGCATGAACACGAGGTAGACAGGGATCAAGACACGAAGACACTGCATGTACTTTTGGTTTGGCGGTCGGGATCCAACGTGAATATGGGACGTCAACGTGGGCATGAAGAATAGTATAGATACAACAACCAAGGCAGACGCATTGACCATTCACACCATCGTTATGGCATCCCCATTCTCAATGCTAGGCATGCTGAGCAAGGCTCGCCGTGCAGCCAGCAAACGAATTTCATCGACAGATGACAATAATTCTGATTCTCGAAGTATCGCCAGCGTGTCCAAGGAGGACAAGAAGGCGAAGAAGCAAAGCTCCAAAATCCTGCGCGCTTTGGAGGAGAAGTCGAAGGAAGGGGGAAAGGACACTCTCTTCCCAACCACGTCTTCTGGATTGACGACCGTCGTCCCCGAGGCCACTACAACATCACAACCATTCTCCGGCAAGCCTGCTAGGACAGCTAGCGTCGGTACGGATGAGCTGGGCTTCTCCGTTGTCCCACAGCAAGCCACAACCACCATCCCATCTGAGTCGACTTCTGTTGATCCTTTCAACACCATTACACCATCGGGACCGAACTCCGTCGAGCCTTCCAGAACAGCAAGCGTCGGAACGGAGGAGCTGAGCTTCTCTGTCATCCCACAGCCGACCACACGCACGACCACACCCTCTGAATCACCCGCTAGAACAGCCAGCGTTGGAACAGAGGAATTGGGCTTCTGCGTCGTCCCACAGCAGATCACCACCACCACCATCACACCCCCTATCGAGCCCACCAGGCCTTCCAGCGTCAAAACAGACCAGTCAGACTTTTCGATCGGGAAGGCACAAGACCAGGAGTGGACAGCCGTCAGTGGCGATGTCGAGCCCTCAAACGCCTCTCAGCTTCTTCGCCCGACACTGGCGGCTGAGATCCAAGATCTTACGCGCGAGAAGGACGATCTTGCAATGCGCTTGAAGGCCGCAGAGGAAGCAGCAGCCAAGTCGCGGGCCGAGAGTGAAGAACGAATTCAACACCTGCTTGACGGCAATGCAGAGTTGAACGAAGGAAATGCTTCATTACTGAAGGAGGCCGATCGACTGCTTGACGAGTCGAAGGAAGCGAGGGAGCGAGCTCGTGTCCTTGAGGAGGATAAGGAGACGTTGGTGGCTGAGCTACGTTCCCTGAAGGCACGCCACGATCTTCTCACGCAGGAGAAGGCGAAGCAGGACGAGGAGCTTCGGCTTGTCCAGGAAGAGACGGAGGACCTCGCAGCTGAGCTGCGAGCTCTGCGAGCGGAGAAGGAAGAGTTGAGGGACGAAGTGGAAGCTGAGAAACAGACAAGAGTTGCTCTGGAGGAGGAGAAAGCTGGTCTAGCAACGGAGATACGGGAGCTCCAGGCTGAGATCGATACTAGGGACGAGGAGTTGGAGACGAAGTCCTCGAGAGTGAGTGACCTCGAATGGGACTCCGCAGACATGAAGGAACAGATGGCGCAACTGCGCGAAGACCTACTTCGCACAAGTAGGAGGCTTGTAGAGGCGCGGAATGGCGAGGCAGAGAAGACAACAGAGCTGACTAACCAAATGCGACGACTGCATGATAGATTCGGGTCGACAGAGCGACAGAATCGGATGTTGAAGGACCAGCTCCAATCTCACCTGGACGAGCTGCAGAGTCGTCGAGCTGACGATAGACAACCATCCTCCTATGCTGTAAACTCCGCCACCCGGCTAAAACACACGAGCGTCGTTACAGACGACGCGGTCCGCATCGTCGCTTTGCTCAATTCGGAGATATTCCAAGCGGCTGCTTGTTTATCTGACAAAGACTTTGGTGATAGGTCTGCCACGGTCGAGGGACACAACTTGGAAGTAGAGGCTCTCCGAGTAAAGGTGAAGGAGTATCTGGGAGATGACATGGTAACGGTGCTTGAATCAGTGTCGTCACATAGGGATGGACAAGAGTTCGACCCGTGGCCGCTTCAGATTGCTTTCCAGGTGTGTTTAGCCTACTGCTGCAACCGCATCATCACGTCGTGGTATCCGTGTCATTGGGAATATGACGCCTTCTTGGAGACGCTGTATTCGAGAATTCAAGGAGTCGGTAAGCATCCAACCCTCGTTGTCAGCTGCAATGACTGACAGACGTGTTATAGAAGAACCAAAAGCCGCTGAGAGATGGCGGGCCATTACCCGCGCCCGACTTGGCCCTTCGGATAACAGAAAAACCCAGATGATAGAATTCATGTGCAGCTCTCTTCTCAACATCCTAGTTCTGTCAGGTTGGTCGAAAGACTGCCCCTTGACGCGGAGTATCATGGAGTCCTTCGAGGATAAACTTTCGATCGTGGCAACGCTAGCTATTCGCCTCCACGTCATGCTCGGGGAGGATAGATCGCCTGAGCGACTGGAGACGCTCTTCATACCACCAGGAACCGACTTTGACGATGAGTTTATGGACAACGATTACGCTGAGGGGAATGAGTCGGATGATGGAGATGAGGTGGTCTGCACTTCCGATATTGGCCTGCGAAGAGTGACGAGAGACGGGATAAACGTAATCGTGAAACCCAAGGTCATTGTACCTGCCGTTCTCGAGCAGATGGGGCTTTAGACGTTCACTGAAGAAAGCTGTTAGAAATTTTCACAGAAATTATTTAATGACTTACGTAATCAACTTAAACCAGCTAACGTCCAGAACGATCTTTTAGGGAAGCGGGGAGACAATGAATCTGGTTGTGTGTTCAGTAGATACCATGAGGCGATGCAGATGGACTCACGTGGACATACATAAGGGGCGTATAACGAGAATGAAGTGTCCAATCGACGTTTGAGTGGTTGAGCTTGGGTTGAGCAAAAAAACCGCACTCTGCACTTGGGCCTCTGCTGCGGTACTTCATCCTGCCGCATTGAGCGAGGAGCTGAAAGGAGCGCAAAGGTCCCCTAATCAACCAGCCGAAATGGCGCATCCAGTGATAAGGTGGTACTTCCAAACCACACCAGTTTGAACTTGACGGTTTGGCTCCCCAGGATTCCCGCGGTAACAATTGAACAAAACTCGGAGACTGAGAAACTCCCTGAAGGCGATGAAGGCAATTCCTATGTGGCGGCCGACTAATCAGTATCTACTGAACACACGAAAATTCAGTAAAAAAACCGTGTCTCATGGTGTGCTTTATTGCCATCGAATTCAAGACTGACCTTTGTATCATGAATAAAACTTCCAGTCCCGAGGACGTCTGGGTACTGATTTTGAGCTGATGTGCACAATTGGTCTGTCCGCCGCAAATGTATGATCTCGCTCCTCCGCAAGGTCGACTGGTCCCACGTTTTTGGTCGATAAAATTAACTAGCAGTTTGAAACGGCGAGCAAGGGAACCACGGTAAACGCCTGCGCAACACGATAATGCGTTTCAGCTCCAGCTTCACGGATGATTGCATAGATAATCACTGATGATATCTTTGTGTACGTCAATCCTCGTCCAACGTCGTTGGACGCGAAGACTGCAGCAACAGTAAGATACAGAAGTCTTCCAAGGAGTACAATTGCTTACGGTACCCCTAGGCGACGTTCTCGCATCCTCTCGTCTTCCACGACGCGTTGGAATGCTGCGCGGTTTCAGGAGAGTCGTGCTCCGTGGTGAAGCTGATCGTGGCAAGCGTCCATTGCGTTCTTGGCTTGCTTCTCTTTGCCATTTGCACCCTAAATACGAGGGTTCATCGTTGAGTGTTATAGGGTGACGGTGGCCGAGTTCATCAGGCGTTGGGTTGTCGGAGTTGGGAACAAGTTGCAAGTCACAATGATGACAACGCTTTCCTCATTGTTTCCACCAACCGCCACGGACAACATGGGCCAGTGAGGGCTACAAAGACTATCCGAGTATCTCATGGTCCTCAACGTCGCGGAAGCTCTCGCGTCTTCATTCTTTCCGACTCAATACATCGTCCACATCGTCGTTGGGATCGTAGTCGTCCTCACACTACATGCCGTCTGCCAAGGCCGACGGACAACCCGTGAACGAGATCTACATGCCAGAACGGTGTTGATAACGGTGAGTACAACTGCATTTCGCATTGCTCTGTGGTTTGACCGCTGAGAACACCCTCTAGGGCGGATTCACACCACTGGGCCTAACCATTCTCCGATCACTAGCCCAACGCGGAGCCCACATAATCGCTCTTTCCCCAGACCCAATCGACTCTGCCAACATAACTATCCTCATCAGTCTCCTCCGCACAACCACCTCGAATGAACAAATATTCGCAGAGGAATGCGATGTCTCCTCACCTGCCTCCATACGCTCTTTCTGTACTCGATTTCTCACCGGGCAAGACCAGAGAATCGACGCTATCATCCTCGCGCACGAGTACCACCAAATTGGCTCGTTCTTCTCGCGTATGGATAAAGAAAAGGAGCGAAATGTGGGTTCGTTAGCGACGTTCTTGATCACCACGCTGCTATTGCCAGCGCTCCTGGTTGCTCCTGTGGAACGAGACATTCGAATTATCAACGTCGTCAACCCATTTTATGCAGCAGCCGCTACCCTCTTACCTCTTTTCGATCCACCAAAAGAAAGGTCTGTTTTCCTGAGAGAAGGCATCCGTTCTCTACGAAGCATCATCGTCACACGACATCTCCAACGTATTCTAGATGCACTCCCAGCTGCACAGATACCCAAGCCGGAGGAAGGCTCGTCCTCTGTCCCTGTGGTCAATACTAAAGCACAAAAGTCAAACATCGTCGCTGTGAGCGTGTGTCCGGGCATAAGCAGAGTCGACACCGTCTCAGCTCTCTTCAACGCCGATTGGATGATACGTTCCACACCTTTCGGAATAGCCCTGTGAGTCTTTTTGCATCGCAGCACGATACGTTCTGATTGTACGTAGATACATCATCCTCCAGCCCATCCTTCGAATCTTCTTCAAGTCCCCAGAAAGGGCTATGCAATCCGTGCTACACGCCCTTTTCCTCCCAACGCCATTCAAAGTCCCTGTGCAACCAACCCAAGTACCCGATGCGATGCCTGAAGAAGTGTTGAAGCCCGGCGCATTGTACCGAGAATGTGCTGTCGTCACATTGAAAGTGTCTGTTCCCGAGAAGCTTGCGTTATCGGACCCGAAGGTTTCCTCCGAGTCATCACTAAAGGGAAAGGGGAAAGGGAAAGCTGGAGAAGAGGTATTGGAGATCCCGGATGATGGAGAATACGGCGGGGAGGTTGCTGGGAGGCTCGTTTGGGAAGCGTATGAGGAGGCTTTGAAGGTGTGGGAGAAGGAGAACCCGGCCAGTGAGCAGGATTTGAAGAGAGAGGAAGAGAGAAAGCGGGAGCGGGAGAAGGTTGTAGACGAGGTCTCTCCGTATTGAAAGGACATTGGTAGACTTCATTCCAGTAATTCTTTTTTATTATGATCAGTTAATGTGTATGCCACAGACACGCTTATTTTGAAGGCAAAAGGGTCGGATCGAAGACTCGGTAACGACAGGATACCATCGCCGTGAAGAAGCAGAATAAGTACTCCTGAAACGGCGGTACAATACAACATTGATAGCTGGCCGCTACTGAAACAAACTTGGGTCCCAAGAAACCACTGCGTCCACCAACTTTGTTCATCACAGCGGACAACTGCATGACCATTGACAACATCCTTGACACGAAAATCTGGTATCACGCCTTCAAAACTTTGTGATCATGCGAAATCATGCAGCAGCGTAAGGATGTGCTCGGGCGTCGTCGAAAGGTGGTGTCAGCGTAAGGTGAATCCTGACAGGTGGGTCTTTCATCCAGTCTGTTTTGTTACTGAAATTTCTGTCAGCTTTCTGAAAACCATGTGTACTTCAAGTTGAGTATTGCTTGAGTGGCATATCATCAAGCGTTGTCTGAATACAGAAGGTTTTGCAGCAGAATACATGGTGAGATGGCCGAGCGGTCTAAGGCGCCAGACTAAGGACTAGGACATTATGTCTACAAACGTTGTTCAGCAACATCTGGTCCTCCGGGGCGTGGGTTCGAATCCCACTCTCATCACTCCTTCCAATCCCAGCGTGTATTTTTTTTTCATGCGTAGCGCAAAGTTATGTCTTGAGCAAGTCTTGACAAGCAAGTTCTTGGCCATTATTGCTTTTCAGCTGAAATGGAACGCTGTTAGACTTTTCTTGTGTTTCAAAACTCTCATAGTGTCCGCGGCCGACTTCACCGCAGCTCTTAGAGAGTCGCTGTCCCGAGATCGCTGCTCTGGCAGTGGCAGCTCTGCGCTTCAGTCGTTTCGTATGCCAGTCTTCTCATACTTGTCGACCCATTCCCTGACGATCCACCTTCTGTAGATAACGATGTCGCTTGACTACATTTCCTCCTTTCCCTCACCCTCGTCCTTACTTTGTCCCAGATCTTGCCATCCAGCTCCGACATATCCATAACGAACCTGACGAGGGTCACGCATTGGTGCAACGGGAATCGCAACTTCGCCAAAGCCTCTTCCGTCGTTGTTGCATCTCCAAGACTTGTCAAGCCCTCTGGTGGAGTCGGCGGATGAAAGGGAGGTTAATGGCCTGGAGAATATCAATGGGAAAAACTGGCTCTGAGTGACAAACGACTAGAGTTCATCGATGCATCTCGGGGTCAGTTCGTGCTTCTTCTTCTCTCTGTCTGGGGTTTAAGCCTGTTTCCACTCTAGCTTCCTGGGTCGGCGGGCCAAGCGAAGTCAACGACTGTATCAAAGTTGACGTCCGCATATCAGATCACCAACTCATGGTACTGGCTTCAAACTCAAAGGTTGTCTTCCTCATCCAAGGACGTCGGATTTCAACGAATCCATAACAAAGGCTCGCGCATATAACGACCAAGTTCATAAGTACTGTCATCCCATGGCCTCCATCGCGCTCTCATTCTGCCTACTTACACAAACGATAATAGAACTTTGCATGCACATCCTGGTCGCGAACAACTCCGACGCAGAGGAACTAGAATTCGCCGCTGGGTTTATGTACCTCGGCGCATTCGGAAAATCTTGACTACATAGACCCCCCCTTCGGATCGAAAGCGTCGACGACACATGCCCTTTCTTTTATTCAACTATCTCTGTACGATTTTGGATCCCACGATTGAGGAATCCACTCGCTTGCAAGTCAACGTGACCACCAATTACGAGGGCTCTAGGCTGTCCTCTGGGATTACCTTTGGAGGCTATTGCGCATAGGTCAGTGATACTTAAGTGCTTCGGATGTGTTGGGTTAACAGTTGCACCTTTCGGTAACAGTTCGTTATAAAAATTGAAAAACAGTTTAGAGTGGATGTTCATTGTGACTAGGCGACTCGTACAAACCGTTGCTCTGTGAATCTACGCGGTACGTACGCAGCGTCCAATGTCAACGAAACACAGTTGATATGAGAATCAGTTGAATAGTACGCCCAAGGATTAGAATCGTTGGGCCGTGTGGGTAGTGACACATGAAACGTTGGGAAGAAGGAAGAAAATAGCCGTGTAGAAACAGTTTCCTATAGTCGCCAGAGGTTAGGGCGAGGCCCATGGATTTTGGTCTTTGCTCAGCTTGAGCTGTCGCCAAGGACGGAGAGAGCCCTCGACGAAAAGGCTACCCAGCAGCTCTGAGCTTCGGTGGGAGAAAATGAGCGTATAACCACATGCTGGGTGCAACCAATTGGACAATTGTTGTCCGTGAGAGGTTTGCCTGCGGCCACTGGCGAAGAAATGATGCTGAATTCATGAGCTTGATACTGTCAGTATCTCGTTTGTGAGCCGACGCACGAAGTTGTGCAAGTGGCAGGGTTGTGCGAGTCATAGTAACTGGCCAAGAGGGTGCGATCATCGAGCTGGGGTTTGCACTGGTGTTGTGGAACCAGAATCTGAGTAACGAAGGGGGTCAGTCAGCCGGGCAAAAGACCAAGAGATGCAAGGTGACAAGGAATTCAGAAGCCGGGGAAGGGAAGATGGGTGAGTTATGCTAGGCTGATAACTTACCAAAGGAGTTATCCCCACTCTCCGGCTCTCCGAATCAAGCTTACTCTTATGACCAGGCGGACGGCAGTGACCTAGATTGCTGTATTTTGAGGCAGCTGGCGAGGAGATGATGCTGGATCCACGAGCTCCGTACAAAGGCGGCCTAGCTGGGTAGATTCCGCCATAATATCCCTTCGCGGGCCGATGCACAAAGGGGTGCAAGTGGTTTAGTTGTGCGGTGAACGCGAAAGACGGTGCGATCATGGAAGTCAGGATAGTTGGGGTTTGCTGGTGTCGTAGTATCAGAACCTGAGTAATAGACAAAGGTTATCAGCCGGGCGCAAAAGGTCAAGTGGATGCAAGGTGGTAGGAGATTCGGAATCCAACGCAGGGAGAAAAGCACGAAGGAGGAGGTAACCAACGTACTGAAGTCAAAGCGTCCGTTTTCCCCACTCCCCAGCTCTCCGGCTCAAGCTGGCGTCTCTTCCTTTTGAGAGATGTGAATCAGGCGGACGAGCATGACCTAGCGTGGCTTGTGGGGCTTCTCGAGACCGTATTGACGTCGTCGAGCTGGGCGTCATTAAAGACGTCAGCCAGGTCGCTGCCACGTTTGAAGCAGGCACTGTCGATTATGGCGGAGAAAACTAACTGTCAACGGAGTTTCCTCCGGATGTAGAGTATTTTCGAGCGGGTAGCTGAGTCGGGGTTTGCAGAGGGCAAGCAGAGCAAAAAGGTTCGGCGACGCAAGGCATTGATTGCAAGCCTGTTTGCAATGTAAGCATCCAGTAAACGTTGGAATTTCAAGATTCGATTGTCATACCACTAAAAACCAGCGGTTCGCTGAGGATTGGGGGTCTTGTAGGTTCCAGAAGCACGATATTCGTGAGCGATGTTACAAAGAACAGTCTGGGAAGAAAATATCAGTATACAGGCAGGGGATCGAGAAAAAATAGACTAGTGGAGCATGAGGGGGGGACTGCTGCAAGTTCTGTTGCAGCAGAGACGGGGATAAAAATGGAAGGTAGAAAGGAATGCAAATCCAATGGAAGGGGGAACTCACTCAGAACCGATGCCGTCAAGCATTCTTGCAATGAAGGGCGAGGGCCCGTACGATAACTTTTCGCCTTTGAATCAGAACAGCTTCCCACATTGAGTGAACGTTGACGAAAGTGGCCTTGGGATTTCGTTTCCATGCCGGGGAGCAGCAGGAGGTAGGGATGTCCAGCGTATCTTCCTCCTCATGCGCGCACTCGTCTCTTGGCCTCCTGTGGTGCTCTTGACGAATTATGGAGCGGGATGACGAGAATATGATTTTTTCTGCGCGAAGACACTTGACTGAGGGTGATGGTGCTGGGGAGGGAGAGCGGAGGTTGTGATTAGCATCCATACTATCATTCGCCCTTCGCCACCGTTTGTATGAGCGAGTCCCCTCTCAGGCTTGCCAATCCACTCCCGCTTCCGTTTTCTCTAAGTAACGCACACGGCTACTCAACTCAGACCGGAGAGTTGACTCTATCATAAACGCGCACGAGCGCCACCAAATTAGCTCACCTTTCTCACAAGGAAAAGGAGCGGAACGTGGGTTCGTTAGCGATGTTCTTGATCACTACGCAGCACCCTTGGTTGCTCCTGTGGAACGAGATATTTGAATCATCAACATTGTCAATCTGCAGCGACCATTTCCCCCCCCCTTCGGTCCTATGAAAGAACGGTCTGTCTTCCTTAGGCGAAGGCATCCGCTCTCCACGAAGCATCGTCGTCACAAGGCATTCCAACGTTTCCTAGATGCTCTCCCAGCTACGCAAGTTCCCAAACCAGAGGAAGAGCTCGTCCTCCATCCCAGTGGTCAACGCCAGGATGCAAAGTCGAACATCGTCGCTGGGAGCGTGTTTCTGGGCACAAGCAGAGTTTATAATCTCAGCCCTCTTCAGTGCCGATGGAAGATACGTTCTAGACCTCAGTTCGGAATACCTTGGTTAGTTCGTTCGCACCGCAGCATGATGCTTTCTAACTGTGCGTAGTAACATGATCCTCCAGCCCGTCCTTGCAGTATTTTTCAAGTTCACACAAATGGCTGTGCTGCGCTATACGCCCTTCCCCTCCAACGGCGTTCAAAGTTCCTGCACAACCGACCCAAGTCGATGTAATGCTTGAAGAAGTATAGAAACCCGGCTCCTTGTACCGCGAAATCACCGCGAAATGCGCTGTCGTCACATTGGAGGTGCCTGTTCCTGGGGAGATTGGTCCGGAGGTTGCGGATTGGTCCGGAGGTTGCGTCATCGAAGAAGGGAAAGGGTAAAGCTGGAGAAGGGGTATCGCAGATCCTAGATGATGGAGAGCATGGCGGGACGTTGCTGGTAGGCTCGTTCGGGGGTTGTGTGAGGAGGCTTCGAAGGTGTGGGAGAGGAGGCCTCGAAGGTGTGGGAGAAGAAGAACCCGGCAAGTAAGGAGAATGCGAAGAAGGAAGAAAGGGAATGAAAAGAGGATAAAGTGGAGTAGACGACGTTCCTCCATGATTCTGATGATGATATGGTAGACGTAATCCCAGCAGTTGCCTTTCAGTTATTTAGGTGGAGTAAACACAAGCATATTTCATACATTGACATATCTCGAAGAGAAAAAACATCTAAATTACGACGCGTAAATACGTCTACAGATTCAAATCCTTGAATAGCAACAGTGGTCGTGCGCTGCACGACCCGCATGGCTCGACACTAGATTATCGAGAAGCAGGATCATATATGATCTTCGCGGGTGTTCTGAAATATAGAACAACGTTAGACGAGCTCTCAGCACGATGCGAAGAGGATTAATCACCTCCTCAAAACCCCATTATCTTTCCAGCAGAGCTGCGCCTTGAGCTCCGTGAGGCCGAACAGCAAGGCAACTTCAAAGCTTGCTTTGTAGTACACCCTACCGTCCTTACCTCGGTGAGGACCCAAAGAGTGACCTAGCTTCGAAAGATCGACCTCAATAGTACAGAGAGTGGAATACATCCCTACGAGGGAAGTTACGGTTATCAAAAGATCGCCAGCAAGGGAAAGAGAGACGTACCAGCATCGATATCTCTCCATCGAGGATTAGCTAGTTCTCCACGGTAGCAATCGAGGCTAACCGTTACTCGCGACAATTCCGGCAGAGAATCAGTTTCTTCAAAGTACGCCCTACGGAACTCTTTTGTCTCAGACGTTTGCGTGTTCTGCACATAGTGAGTGAGCGACATCCACGTGAGACAAAGGACGGACAAATGGCCAACCTTTGGCAAAATAACGCTAAAGGCCCCTGGGATACGTCGATATCCTCCGGCAGAGGTAAAGGATGATGCGGATCTCTGTAGGTGCTCGGCATCGTAGATGTCATAAGGGATGTGGCAGTGGATGCCATAAGTGAATCTCGACACGCGACTCCTGACGGAGTGATCAAGGTAGAAAGAAAGGGCACCATCCGCAACGGCTTTGTTTCTGAAAGAACATAAGGAGGGCAGCACCTCATTCGCACCAATTGACTTACACGTGACTATCCGGACGGAGGACAGCCAGACCCATCTGGCTGCAAGCTTCCTTCAGCTCGGCAAAGAGCCAATCGCTAGCTGCAAACCCCCCAACAAGAAAGACCGACTGTAATAACAGTAGAATGAAAAGATCCCAATGCAACATAGTCAAGACCGACCTTGATGGGCTTTCGTGCTTTTTGTGATTGTTCTGCGATGGCATCGACGATACAATTGACCGAGGGTTCAAAGAAAGATGCAACGTCCAACCTAAACGGAATCCTTAGACAGATCATCACCAGGCAACGTCCATCTTACCCAGAAAGCTTCAATTGGCCTGAACGAATTCCGACAGCCAGATCCTTGTCTCGGAGGGAGCCAAATCTGATGTATTGTGGTTCGTCTTTATTCCTGAATCGCAATTTCGTTGTCTTGTCAAAGCAATCCGTCATCTGGGGCACGTCCTCCAGATATTTTGAGTTGCGGAGGTGGGCTACAACAGGTATGAGGTGGATCAGAGAAAGCATCTAGAAGCCTCACCTTCCAGATAAGCACGAGCATTGAAGGTGACGAAAATGGATCCACTGAAGTGACCTGCGACAACATAAGGAATAAACGACTTCCAAACTTTCAAGTCAACTCACATTGGGGTGGAGCAATCTCCTCAAAAGAATCAGCCGAGCCTGAAACACAACTATAAGCACTGAGGTCAATCGTTCCTCCACCCGCATCAACAATCAAAACGCCAGAATCCTTCAAAACATCGTCAGGAAGTGATCATAAGAACCCATCGTTATCTTACCTTCATCGCGCCTGCCGGCAGCCCACTCTGGATGCAAAAATGAAGACTGGCTTCTCCCTCAGTAACAAATGACACGCGTGCCTGGCCCGCCTCGTCGTTAAGTACTAATCCTGCAAGCACAGCTGCACGGCGCATCTGCTCTTGCTGTGCGCCCTCCCACCCATTCGGATGGGATAAGACGAACTCGATGGTGTCCTCCATCGAGCCCCACCAATTATCGCCCATCCCATGCACCTCCTCGATGTACGTTCGGGAGCACTGGAACAAATATTCCAGAAAGTCGGCGAACACTTCGATGGCATTTTTACTTTCAGGCAGAGGAGGAATCTTCTCTCTAATCTCTTCCATAGACCCTGGGGTTTGTGGTCGGAGATGAAGCTTGAACCTAATTCAATCTTTTTAGAAACTGGGTAGTTGACGTGGAGGAGTAGACTGGGCAAACCAAGGACAACTGAGCCACTGCTCTTCTTCTTTCTGAGTGGTAAGACCTTCGCGTAAGGCTTCTGCGCCGGCCGCACGAACTACGCCATATTGATCGTAGTAGAGAAGGGAGGGTATCTTGCAGTCCCCACCGACTTGTTCTTGAGCAGGAAATCTGTGAAGATCGTTTACCTTGGACGGTAAGGAAAGGCGCTGACTGTTACCTAGTAACTCCTCTGATTTCCGGAACATGACCTGGATCAAGAATGCTAGGAACATATGAAGAGTTAATTAAAATTCGAAGGCTTGAAGGTACATACCTGTACGAGACCCCGCTGTATGTTGTCCCGACATCGAACGCCAGGACAAGCTTCCTGCGAGGGCCGGTGTATGGAGAACGGGGTTGCATGTTGCTCAAAGGCGAAAGTGTCACAACCCGTCGCCAACCTTCACACTTTATGTTGGACGAGTCGGCTTGAATCGGTTACGACATGCAGCTAACACGTTGGAATAAACTTCGATGGGGAGTCTGGAACTTGATCGAAACATGGGGAGACAGCATCAGTAAAACATGGTATGGAGTGGTGTGAGAGACATGAGGATGAGAAGCCACGACATCAAGTTCGAGATTCAAGCTTCAGGCCTTTAGGACGATAATTTCCCTTCAGCCGCGCAAAACACGTGTTGAGGTAGCACCGCTCATGTTCGAAACATTGTCCATGTCATTCCAGGACGTTCGACCAATATAGGTACCCTGAAAATAGGCGAGAAAATAGTCAATAGGTAGTCGGATAGTGCTTAAATAAAGTAAAAACGAACTTCGGATGCTTGGCTACGGCCGATTTTGCATGGTTTTGTTCGGTATTTTGGAAAAGAAGCGTCTTTCATTACGAGGCAAAGTCCATTAGGCCGAGATTAGCCCTGCCAGGTTTTGAATATATCAACAAGGTTCCATTCGCCTGCAATTCGCCTGGTATCATTTCAATAAAACGCGTCAACGTGAAGAAAAGAACTCACGTTAAATTCGGACGTGCGTGGATTCCGTCCAAGTGGTCTTACTAGGGACTGCTGTTCGGGATGATCGATGAATCGATGAAGACTGAGACTGGTCATGATGGTGTCCAATGTGCATTCTCCATGAACATTTGGCAGAAAGATTCAAAGAATCAACTTGAAAGATTACCTTGATGTCACGTGGTGTTTATTGAGCGTAGTAAAAACTGATGCTTTCTTAGTACAAGCTACAACCACATCCAGGCCTTCTCTCAGCTATCTAATCGCTAGATTACTCCCTGAAGGGTGTTTGAGCCTCCGCCTCGTCCGTTAAGGACGAGGCTAAAACAACCTTGGGTTTGAGGATGACGTCATAGTACGACTGAACTTGCCCATCAACGGAGCGCTTCGTCAGAACTCTGCGCAACCCCATGTCCGTTGTGCACATGATGCCCTCCCCGTCCCTGCGGTTTCGGGATTCCTTCCTGCTGTCTCCGTACGCATCATCCATGTTTGTTGGGTCATACCGAGCCCCGGTCAAGATATAAAACGGCTCAATATCGACAGAAGTGACTCCTTCTTTAAGAGCCACCTTGAGTTGCAAAGCTGCCTTCTCAAGTAGCGACATGCGGTGTTTGATGTCCTGGATGATGACCTGATATTCGGAGTTGCTCGTCGACAACTTCCCACAGACTATCAAGACGTTAACGAGATCTTCTGCAATGTACGAGGCGTATGATCGAGAAGGTCTTAGCAGTGCTTGCGTCATTGCGCGCCATCGGCCGGCGACAACCTGTTCCTCTGGAAGTGCTGTCAGCCTTGAAATCGTTGCCGTGGTATGGTGCAATGCTTACCCGAGGCTTGGATCCCTGCGTAGATCTTTCTTAGGAAATCGTTATGGTCTCCGTACTCCATGGGACACAATGACTGTATGATCTGCCTGCAGCGTAGGATCATGACTGACTGCAACGCAAGTTGCAAAGGAAGGGGATCGACTGTTGGCGGCTTTGCGAGAAGTTGGGAGAACATCACCGAGCCCAGGAGGATTTCTGCGCGTTCCGTTGTTTGTGCATTCAGTCTTGCATTCCTCCCTGCCGCCTCGTCGAATTCCAGCCCTTCTGACATGAACGCCGCACCCTGGAACATCTCGTAGTTCAATGATTCCACCATTTTGATTAAATCCGGTTCTGCGAACGAGTCTGCCTTTGAGGACAAGACTTGGGCACCCTTCAGCTCCGCAGTCTGCACATCCAAGAACTGGGTGGTCTGGGAGTTATTCGCCTCTGCTCGACGTAACTGCTCCCTGAGAGCGTTGATATCGGCCGTTTGTTGGCGTATCTTAGCTTCCGAAGATTGGCCCTGGCGGTGTTGGGATTCCAACTGTGTGCGGAGGTGGTTTATGGTTTCGGCATCTCGCTTGGCCAGTTGTTGAAGCTCCTCCTCCGCTTTTCGAAGTTTTTGCTTCACATGATGACTAGTGTCCTCGGCGTAATTGAGACGTCTGATCGTCTGATTCAGTTCCGACTTCAACTCCTCCTTATCCTTCATCAAAGCCCTGACTTCCTCCTTCCCGTACTTCCGACCCTCCGTCGACTCTAGACTCCCATCCTTCTTCCCTTCTCCAGCTTCGTGCCGAGAAATTGGTCCTTGCATGTAGCCATCCCAACCGTTATATCGCGAGTCTTGAGACCCCTCTCTCTTCGGCTCTTTGCGAGCCTGCAATAATTGAGTGGGCTCTACAGTTCTTGAGGACTGCCCCAGCAAGTCATTATCCTTATCTCGGTGGCCTGGGCCACTTTGGTGATGTAGTGTGCCGTGATGATCGTCTGCCAGTGTGTTTCGTCCAGCAGCTGTTGCTGAACAGTCGTTATGGGAGCCCTTTCGCTCTGCGTCCATTCAGGGTGTTCTGCTTGTGAAGCCTAGCATGGTTGGTATCAGCCGCTTGTCGATCATCCTTTCAGTTCAAAGCAACGTGTTTGCCTCATGCTGTGATCTAACACTCGAAGACATTTCGATATCACATTTGCCGGTGGGCAGCTGGAGGGTGGGACAAGCGGACCGAACGAGTCTTGTTCAGCTTGATGGCCACTCGCTCACCTTATAATGGTGTTTCTCGCAGACTCGTTCTCGTTTTTGATGTGGGCACCGCATACAGCGGGATATCATACGTTACTGCCAGATCTTCCAGCCACCAGTTTCAACATCAGAAATCAGTATTTTCGACCCAAGGCTGGTGCCCGAAATTCTGGGTGTAACAATGTATGCCGTTGTGTTTGGAAGACGAAACAAACATCAGACGGACTGCATCACACAGCAGGGCGACGAGACTACCCCGCTCGCTTGAGACGCATCTCTAAACGGCGTTTCCGTGTCGGGCTGGGTGGGGGAAGAATCGCCATGGGCGTGCCCTCGACAGTGCAAGGGATGGTCATAGGGGGTCGGGTATATTGGCACTAGGGGCCTTAGGTAGTCTACAGAGTTGTAAGGTCTGACATGNGG
>NW_001889884.1:557026-567841 GCF_000143565.1 Laccaria bicolor S238N-H82
TCCCAGCATAAGGGCAAGTGGGTGGCGATTCGAAGATAGCTATAACCAAGCTGGTTCCGAGGAAATTGATGATATGGCTGAGGATGGAATGGTCCCAGATCATCCTCCTTCAGCATAAATGTGCGTTGCCAGGTTTAAATTTAAGTTGCATCAATCTCGTATAAATTCAGTATAGTAGGCACAGCAAGGGTGAACCGGAAGGAGGATGTGTTAAAGGAGACTGGGGTCATCGCGTTGATTTGTTTGCGAACTCAGTTCTCTCCTAACGCTCTTCTCTTTTCGCCTCGGCATAGTAAACTTAGAAGTACTCATAAACTGGGCACGTTGAGCTAAAACCCAATTTAGTAACACGGGAGTACTTACATTACATGCCTGGACTATAACGATAATCAAGGCAAGTAAACCGCTCTTGACGCATCAAACCACACCCACCTCCACCAACGCCTCCTCCTCGTCACACGCCCACCACCCGCAACGTACAGTGAAGGGCGCGGGCTCTGCCACGTATCATTCGAATACAGCCAGCCATCTAGAACACAAAATGCATCTAGAACACAAAATGCATCAGTCCCATCGAATCACATCATTAAAACACGAAAAGAAGAAAGAAAAAGTATGCCTACTTACCCCCATCCGCACCACACCCGGACCAATCACCCGTCGAATCCTCCGTCTCGACGAAAGCCAATCCGTTAGATAGGGAGAAGGTCAGATTGCTGCTGGAGATTGCGCGCGAAACTTGATCAGGTAGAGGGATATGAATGATGAAAACGAGTTGACAGACCTTTCCCATTGCCTTCGACGCCACACCCGTCTCGCCCCCTCATGACATACGTCCACCAGGCTTCAGGTTCTGTTGACCCCATCCTCGTTGGACGGTGATGGTCCTGAGGTTGACGATGATAGAGATGGCGTGTCCTGTGTGGACGAGGAGTCTGAAAGGAGGGAGAGGGGAGGGGGACGATTAGCATCGGAGAGAGGAGGGGTGTAAGGGACTAACCACCTAATCACTCACTCTCCAACAACCCCACTTCCCTCAACTCCGAGTTCGAACGATATCAGTCAGCCGGTCGTCATTCACTAGACGCTGGACCATCATCGAAAATCGCAAAAAAAAAAAGTAGGCCCTTGCAGTCGTTTACGACTTCCTCGGGCTGTTTTCGGCGTTTCGCAGCAGCTGTAATTCGCGCTAGAGAATGGGTGGGAAGGAGATGATTAGGAGGGTGTGTGTGTATGTGGGGTGTGTGTGTTAAATGGGAAGAAGGCGATGGATGAGACGGAGAAGTGCTGGTAACGTGATGGAAATTAGCGGAGTTTGGGAAACGTCAACGAGGCACGCCGTTTTTGGGGTAAGTACATAAATTCAAGGTAAATTACAAAACTTTCGGGTTTTGCATCAAGCTGTAAAAGAAAATCAAACAACTTGGCCTCGTTAGAGGATGTTCGCCTGAAAAAAGCACGGGTCAAATTTCGAAATTCGTGGTGCTGCGTGCATGACCTTGACAAGTAACTAGTAACCTTCAAGGTGATGAATCTACGATGGAGTAAACACAAGCCTCTAAGTATTCCATTCAGTGAGAAATCTCGAGGAGAAAAAACATCCAAAGGCGTGAATATTTGAATATGTGGACAGGTTCGAAACTTTGAACAGCAACAGTGGTCATGCACCGCACGACCCGCATGTCCGGACCCTAGATTATCAAGAAGCAGGATCATATATGAGCTTCGCGGGTGTTCTGTGGTATAGAACAACGTTAGACGAGCTCCCAGCACCATGCGTAGAGGAATAATCACCTCTTCAGAACACCGTTTTCTTGCCAGCACAGCTGCGCCTTGAGCTCCGTGAGGCCGAACAACAGGACAATTTCATAGATTACTTTGTAGTACACCCTACCATCCTTAGTTTGGCGGGGGCCCAGAGAATGGGCGAGCTTCGAGAGGTCAACCTCGATAGTACAGAGAGTGGAATACATCCCTACGAGTGCAAGGTTATATCAAAAGATCGACAGCAAGGGAAAGAGTGACGTACCAGCATCGATATCTCTCCATCGAGGACTAGCTAGTTCTCCACGGTAGCAATCGAGGTTAAATGCTACTTGCGACAACGTCGACAGAGAAACAGTTTGTTGAGAGTACCCCCTGCGGAACTCTTTTGTTTCAGACGTTTGCGTGTTCTGCACATATCGAGTCAGCGAAATCCACGGGGTACGAAGGTCGGACAAACGGCCAACCTTCGGCAAAATAACGTCAAAGGCGCCTGGGATTTGTCGACTTCCATCAAGAGCAGTAAAGGATGTGAATCTCTGGAGGTGCTCGACATCGTTGCCGTCATAAAAGGTGTTGCAGTCGGTGCCGTAAGTGAATCTCGACACGCGACTTCTGACGGAGTGATCAAGGTAGAAAGATAGGGCACCATCCGCAACGGCTTTGTTTCTAGAAGAAGAAAATCAGGAGGACAGCACCTCATTCTCATAAATTGACTTACACATGGCTATCCGGACGGAGGACACTCAGGCCCATTTGAGTGCAAGCTTCCTTCAGCTCGGCAAAGAGCCAATTGCTAGCTGCGAACCCTCCAACAAGAAAGACCGACTGAAGTAACAGTAGAATGAAAACATGCCAATGCAACGTAGTTAAGACCAACATTGATGGGCTTTCGTGCTTTTTGTGATTGTTCTGCGATGGCATCGACGATACAATTGACTGAGGGTTCAAAGAAAGACGCAACGTCCGACCTGAACGGAATTCTTAGACGGATCATAAACAGGCAATGTCCATCTTACCCAGAAAGCTTCAACTGGCCTGAGCGAATTCCGACAGCCAGATCCTTGTCCCGGAGGTTGCCAAATCTGATGTATTGTGGTTCGTGTTTATTCCTGAATAGCAATTTCGTTGTTTTGTCAAAGGAATCAGCCATCTGGGGCACGTCCTCCAGATATTTTGAGTTGCGGAGGTGGGCTACAACAGGCATGAGGTGGATCAGGAATGGTATCGAGAAGCCTCACCGTCCAGATAAGTACGAGCATTGAAGGTGACGAAGATGGATCCCTTGAAGTGACCTACGACAATGAACATAAGGAATAGACGACTTCCAAAGTTTCAAGCTAACTCACACTGGGGTGGAGCAATCTCCTGAAAAGTATCAGCCGATCCTGAAGCACAACCATAAGCACTGAGGTCAATAGTTCCTCCACCCGCATCAACGATCAACACGCCAGAATTATCCTTCAAAACAGAGTCGTCAGGAAACGATCCTAAGAACCCATCGATATCTTACCTTCATCGCGCCTGCCGGCAGCCCACTCTGGATGCAAAAATGGAGACTGGCTTCTCCCTCAGTAACGAATGACACGCGTGCCTGGCCCGCCTCGTCGTTAGGTACTAATCCTGCGAGCACGGTTGCACGGCGCATCTGCTCTTGCTGTGCGCCCTCCCACCCATTCGGATGGGATAATACGAACTCGATGGTGTCCTCTATCGAGCCCCACCAATTATCGCCCACCCCATGCATCTCCTCGATGTACGTGCGGGAGCAGTGGAACAGATAGTGCAGAAAGTCGGCGAACACTTCAACGGCATTTTTGCTTTCAGGCAGAGCAGGGATCGTATCTCTGATCTCTTCCATAGATCCTGGGGTTCGTGGTCGGAGATGAAGCTTAAACCTATTTTGATGTTTTTAGAGACTGGGAAGTCGATGTGGAGGAGTGGATTGGAAAAACCATTGACAACTGAACCACTGCTCTTCTTCTTTTTGTGCGAGAACACTTCCGAGTAAAGTTTCAGCGCCGGCCGCACGAACTACGTCGTACTGATCGTAATAGAGAATGGAGGGTATCTTGCAGTCCCCACCGACACGTTCTTGAGCAGGAAATCTGGGAAGATCGTTCACCTCGGTCTGTAAGGAAAGGCCTGACTGTTACCTAGTAACTCCTCTAATTTCCGGAACCAGACCTGGATCAAGAATGCTAGGAACATATGAAGAATTAATTAAAATTTGACGAAGACTTGAAGGTACATTCCTGTACGAGACCCCGCTGTATGTTGTCCCCACATCGAATGCCAGGACAAGCTTCCTGCGAGGGCCGGTGTATGGAGAACGGGGTTGCATGTTGCTCAAAGGCGAAAGTGTTACAACCCTTCGCCAACCCTCACATTTTATGTTGGACGGGTCGGCTTGAATCGATTACGACATGCAGCTAACACGCTGGAATAAACTTCAATGGGGAACAAATGGGGAATCTGGAACTTGATCTAAACATGGGGAGACAACACCTGTAAAACATGGTATGAAGTGGTGCGAAAGACATGAGGATGAGAAGCCATGACATCAGCTTCGGGCCTTCAGGACGATGGCCCTAGGCTCAGCCCCGCAACACATGTGCCATTGAGGTAGACCGTAGCGCCTCTCATGTTCGGAACATTGTCTGTGTCATTCCAGGGCAAAATAAATGCCCAGAATATAGGTGAGCAGATGGTCAATAGATAGTCGGACAGTGCCTAAACAAAATGAAAACGCACATTTGCATGTGCGATGAACACTCTTCTTATGTAAAAGTTCTTTTTGGGTTCATATCTTTGATAAGCGCGCGCTTGTCCTACGTGGACTCGGCATTTTCCGCCTATGGGAAAGGCTGGGAAAGGCCAGATCCGCCGATCGCGGTGTTGTGATTTCGGAGCACACTTGACACGTCCTGCGCGGAACCTGCGCGTCCTGGATCGGTGAATCTGCTTGAATCTGCCACCTCTTGGCCTCACGGTGTTGTAACTTGTTGACGTTTTTAGTTACTCAACGTTCAAACGTTCACCGTTCATTTACGACCACCCCCTTCAATCTCCTACAATTCGCATACGACCGCTCAGCACCCAGCATAAACCTCCTAAAACACTAGGCAAAAGGAGAAATAAGCTGGATCCTTGCCGGACCAAGACATCTTTAGCATGATAAAATGAAGTCAGCGAGATGTCTCGTTATTGCTGTCCAAAATGATCTGCGCCTCGTATAATGGGCCTGGCCGAAAACTTATTCTCGCATTCGATATAGGGACAACCTTTAGTGGAATATCTTACAGGTATCGTTCAAAATTGACGGTAGATCATCATGTTGCTCATGCTACATGTCTCAGCATTCTCGATCCTGGTCAAGTGCCGGAAATAAAAGGAGTAACTAGGCGAGAGCTGACCGAAAGTTTTGTTAACTTCGGACTTATCCTTCTAGGTTCCCGGCTGACGAACTGGGGAACGGCTCTTCAAAGATTCCTACCGTGATCTACTACGATCGACATGGCAAAGTTCGTGCTGTGGGTGCTGAAGCGTTGCGAGAATCTGTACAAGACATAGCTATGAGCGAGGGATGGGTCAAGGCGGAGTGGTCAGTCTTGCTCTTTTGCTATCATGTCACTAATCTGATGTGTTTTTAGGTTCAAGTTGCATCTTCGCCCCTCCCCCGAAGAATCGATGCACGTGGGGAGCGAATTACCCCCTCTCCCCTTAAACAAGTCTTGCATTGAGGTCTTCGCTGACTTTCTCACATATTTGTTTCAATGTGCCTTGAGATTCATCAAAGACGCACACGCCAACGGAGAGAATCTGTGGTCCTCTGTCCAAAAGGATATCCATTTCGTCCTCTCCCATCCTAACGGCTGGGAAGGTTTTCAACAGTCCCAGATGCGGAAGGCGGCAGTCCTAGCAGGGCTCATCTCGGATACGCCTGATGAACATGCGCGCATTACATTTGTGACGGAGGGCGAAGCAAGTCTGCACTTTGCGATTCAAAATGGCTTGTCCGCCCAAGATATCAAGGCAAGGACGGTGATGCTATGTATGGGTTTACCACTGACTCTTTTGCAGGAAGGAGATGGCGTCATTATAGTAGATGCTGGCGGAGGCACTATCGATGTGAGCACTTACGGTAAGAGCGCCAACAAAGTGGCCTTTGAAGAAATTGCTGCTCCGGAATGTATGTCTTAACTTTTATCTTTTTGCCATTGGCGCTAATGTCTACGTCCTGCCAGGTCATTTCCATGGTTCCATATTTGTTACTGTTCATGCGCGGCTCTTTTTGAGTGGTAAGACACAATTGACTCCATAATTCCGGTTGCTTGAGCTGACTTCCTAACATAGAACACTTGGCAGAATCACCTTTCATCGACGATCTCGACGACATTGTCCGCTGCTTTGACTCCACCACGAAATTGCGATTCCGAAGTGAGTATGAACCGGAATACATTAAATTCGGATCAACGAAGGAGAACGACCCCGATCTCGGAATCCGGTTTGGCCAACTGAAATTGGCGGGGTTTGTGACATTCCAATCTCTCGAGTACTTGATTAAACAAGACGACCTCGTAGATCTGACATTTGTACATTCTTTCAGCCCTCAGTCGAGTGTATTGTCAACGCCATCTTAGAACAGCGGAAGTCGGCTAAGGGAAGAATCTCGGTGTGTCAATGTTCTACGCTTCGCGAAGTCAATGCCTGATCTGCCATCAATGTACAGCACGTCGCCCTTGTGGGAGGTTTTGCGGCTAGCAACTGGCTATCAAGCGAGGTTCAAAGATCACTCGAGCCCTTTCATCTCAACATCTTCCGGCCCGACACTAGGGTGTACGTCTATGTCATCGACCACGATAATTCCTTTTCTTATCTCACCAACAGTAACAAGGCAGTTTCGGATGGTGCAGTGTCCTTCCACCTCAACAGCATTGTTCGAAGCCGTATTTCGAAAGTAGCTTATGGTATCCACTGCGATCCATACTATGACGGTACAAACACAGAACACCTGAAACGCTCGTCATCTTCGTACCAAGGACATTCGGGCGCGTACCAGATTCCTAAAGGCTTCAGCAACATCTTGCCTGCCGTCCGTGTACCCACCTCACCCCTAACGCTACCCATTGCTCAATAACCCGATCCCAGCAGAAAACCGCAGTATCAGACAAGACGGAAATCCGGCGCGGCTATATACGCGATTCGCAGACAAAATATACGGAGCTCCATGAAGGCATTTTGTGTTACCGAGGCGAACTTCCTCAACCTGAGTGGTTAGATGTGGACGCTGGTTAGTTGCCCTTTTTCTTGGCCTGTCCGCCCACCTCAAGCTACCACAACAGATATGTACAAACCCGTGTGCGATATCACGGCAGACATTTCACGTATGAAGCAATCTCCACTACCTAGAATCGATGGGACAGGCGGAAAGTATTATAGTGTGAACTATGATGTTATTCTGTTGTTCGGATTGACCGAGTTGCAGGCACAGGTGGCTTGGGAAGAAGATGTACGTCTTCCTTATAACTCACTATTTGTGATATTCACTGATGATATGTTTATATAGGGTGTTGAGAAACGGTACGCTCGCTCCTTAGATATCATTTCGAGAACATCTGGGTTCTGATACGGATAACAGGACTCCCGCAAAGATAATTTACATGCCGTCTTGATCCACAATACTACGAATGATAGTGATAATTCTGCGGCGCAGTTTCAATGTGGCGTTGGGAAACATCTGTGAGCCTCCAAGCAGATTTGTAGTGTTGAAGTGTACAATACAAGTAAGTATGCAGCAACGATGCAATATACAACCTCAACTTTTAGGGCGCACACTACTGCGCAAATTGCCATATCTGATCCAAAACCGCCCTCGGGCGTCAACCTACAAAAGTCCATCAACCAAAACTGAAACGTAGTCAACCTCGATACGCCCCCACCACCGCCCGCCAGCCATGTTGTATCACTGTTCACCGATAACAGGAGGTCGGGTCCCGGGAATCGAGTCAACTAGCCCAAGGAGGTCGACACGTTTATGGCATCACCGCAGGTTACCAAGAAAAGCCAGCTGCGCTCCAAGATCGAATCATGAACGACTTTGCGGGCAGGATAAGAGTCATCCTTCAAGCTGCCCAACGGTTGAATAGGTCAATCGGAGAGGGCGTTACGTCGTGTGACCGAGTCGAAGCCCTGTACATGTGTCGTACGACCCAACCACGATGGAGGACGCGTTTGAGACAACGCCCGGGGACAAGGCGACAACGCCGGAAAAGGTGCTTTGCACGGCTGATTTGGGTCTTCTTCGCGCGGAAAAAGTGTCTGGAGCGGTGGGTGCCGGTGAGTGGCAGGAGATGGTCCACCACATTACAAATCAATATGCCACGCGATTTATGTCATTCTCCTGAACGTAATCGTTGTCATTGTCTAAGTCGGTTCCTGGTGGTATCAAGAACGTCTCCAGTCGCTCAGGCGATCCCCGAGCAAGACGTGGAGGTGAATAGCTAGCGCTGTAACGATTGAAGGGTTATCCTCGAAGGACTCCACAAGATACTTACTCCGCGTTAAGGGGCAGTGTTTCGACCAACCTGAGCGTCGCTTCTGTCATCGACGCATATCACAAAATTATTGGATGTTGAGAAGAGAGCTGCACATGAACTCCATTATCTGGGTTTTTCTGTTATCCGATGGACCGAGTCGTGCGCGGGTGATGGCGCGCCATCTCTCAGCGGCTTTTGGTTCTTCTATATCACTTCTGTCAGTCATTGGAGCTGACAATGAGGGCAGGATGCTTACCGATTCCTTGTATCCTCGAATACAGCGTCTCCAAGAAGGTGTCATATTCCCAATGACACGGATACCACGACGTGACGATGCGGTTGCAGAAGTCACCTGGAAAGCGATCTAAAGCGGCCACGGGTCGAACTCCTGTCCATCCCTGTGCGACACCGATTCAAGCACCGTTACCATTTCATCTCCAAGATACTCCTTTACTCGGGAGAGCCTTCTGTTTCAAAGTTGGGTCCCCCGAACCGGGGCAGACCTATCACCCAAGTTCTGTCGGATAAACCAAGCAGCTGCATGGATATCTCCGAATCGAGCCAAGCGACGATGCAGACGCGTCGTCTGTAATGACACTCATGTGTTTTAGCTGGGTGGTGGAGTTTGCAACGTAGGAGTATCGCTGTCTATCGTCAGCTCGACGACTCTGCAGCTCGTCCAGGTGCGATTGGAGTTGGTCCTTCAACATCCGATTTTGTTGTCGACCCCAATTTATCGTGCAGTCGTCGCATTTGGTTAGTCAGCTCTGCTGTCTTCTCCGCCCCGCCATTTCACGCCTCTACAAGACTCCTACTTGTGCGTAGGAGATCTTCGCATAGCTGTGCCAATTGTTCCTTCATATCTGCAGAGTCCCACTCGAGGTCACTCACTCTCGTGTACTTAACCTCCAACTCCTCATCCCCAGTATCGATCTCACCCTCTCCTGTATCTCTGTCGTTAGACCAGCTTTCTCCTCCTCCAGAGCGGCTCTTGCCTGTTTCTCAGCTTCCACCTTGTCCCTCAATTGGTCCTTCTGCGCTTGCAGCTCAGCTGCGAGGTCCTCCTTGCTTTCATGGACTAGCCGAAGCTCCCCGTTCTGCTTCGCCTTCTCCTGAGTAAGAATCATGGCATGCCTTCAGAGAACGTAGCTCAGCCATCAACGTCGCCTTATCCTCCTCAAGAACAGGAACTCGCTCCCTGGCTTCCTTCAGCTCATGAAGCAGTCGATCAGCCTCCTTTAGTAATGAAGTATTTCCTTCGCTCAACTCTGCATTGCCCTTTAGCAGGTGTTGAATTCGTTCTTCACTCTCGGCATGCTCTGTCCATTCCTGGTTTTGACGTTGACGGCCTGGAGAACTTGATAGGGGTGTGATGGTGGTGCTGTTGTCGGTGGTGGTGGTGATCTGCTGTAAGAAGGCGGAGAAGCCCAGCTCCTTTGTTTTGACGCTTGCTGTCTCAACAGGTGGCTCAGACGAATAGTTGTGTGTGTGGTTTGCTGTGGGAGGATAGGGAAGCTCAGCCCCTCCATTCTGACCCTTGCTGTTCTGGAAGGCTCGACGGACTTCGGTCCCGATTCAAAGGCCACAACAGAGGTCGACCCAGATGGGATGGTGGTGGTGGTTTGCTGTGGGACAATGGAGAATCCCAGCTCATCCGTTCCGACGCTAGCTGTCCTAGAAGGCTTGACGGAAGTTGGCTGTGAGGACGACGGACGTCAATTCAGAAAACGTGGTTGGGAAGGAGTGCCTTCCCCTTCCTTCGACTTCTCCTCCAAAGCGCGCAGGATTTTGGAGCTTTGTTGCTTCGCCTTCTTGTCCTCCTTGGATACGCTCGCGATACGTCGAGAACTATCGATGAAATTCGTTTGCTGGCTGCTCGCTGAGCCTTGCTCAGCATGCCTAGCATTGAGAATGGGGATGCCATAACGATGATGAATGGCTAACGAGTCTGCCTGCTTCGGCACTGCTTTTTGTAATTTGGTTCTTCATCCGTTCTTCATCCGCAGCCACAAGGACTTTACTACAGCAGTGACAACCGCAAACACCTTCGGATCCTTTGCTACGGTCGATTTTACATGATCTTTGTCCATATTTTGGAAAACAAGCGTCTTTTGTTGCAGGCGAAGTCCATTAGGCCGGGATCAGGCCTGCTAGATTTTAGAAATATCAAAAGCGTGCCTGGCGTATGATTATTATTTGAATAAAACGCGTCAAAGTGAAGCAAAGAACTCACGTTAGATTCATACGTCTGCGGATTCCGTCTAAGTGGTCTTAGGGATTGGAATTTGGGATGAAGACAGAGACTGGTGTCCGTGAACTTTTGGCAGGAAGAAAGATACGTTGGTCTGGACTTCCGTTCCCCATGGAGCCAGAGACTGAGAGCCAGAGTATCCTTGTGTTGGAATCCCCTGTTATCCAGTGACGGATTTTTTGCAGAATTCTTTCACGTGTGGATGGGTGACACCGAGGTGGCGGATGGGCCATGGCGCTCGTTTAATGAAGGGGATCCTCA
>NW_001889884.1:570941-591916 GCF_000143565.1 Laccaria bicolor S238N-H82
AACGCCATCTTAGAACAGCGGAAGTCGGCTAAGGGAAGGATCTCGGTACGTCGACGTTCTACACTTCGCCATGTCAATGCCTGATCCGCCATCACTGTACAGCACGTCGTCCTTGTGGGAGGCTTTGCGGCTAGCAACTGGTTATTAAGCGAGGTCCAAAGATCACTCAATCCCTTTCGTCTCAACATCTTCCGGCCTGACACTAGGGTGTACGTCTATGTCATCGACGACGATAATTCCTTTTCTCATCCCATCCACAGTAACAAGGCAGTTTCGGATGGTGCAGTGTCCTTCCACCTCAACAGCTTTGTTCGAAGCCGCATTTCCAAAGTAGCGTATGGTCTCGCGTATCATCCAAAATATGACAGTACAAACCCAGAACACTTGAAACGCTCGTCATCTGTGTACCAAGCAGCTTCGGGCGAGTCCCGGATTCCTAAAGGCTTCAGCAACATCCTGCCTGCCGTCCGTGTACCCACTTCACCCTTAACGCTATCCATTGCTTAATCACCCGATCCCAGCAGAAAACCGCAGTATCAGACACGACAGTAATCCGGGACAGCTATATACACGATTCGAAGACAAAATTTACGGAGTTGCATCTCGGCATTTTGTGTTATCGAGGCGAACTCCCTCAACCTGAGTGGTTAGATGTGGACGCTGGTCAGTCGCCCCCTTTCTTGGCCTGTCCACCCATCTCAAGCTACCACAACAGATATGTACAAACGCGTGTGCGATATCACGGTAGACTTTTCACGTATGAAGCAACCTCCACTACCTAGAATCGACGGGACAGGCGGAAAGTACTACCGCGTGAACTATGATGTCATTCTGTTGTTCGGATTGTCCGAGTTGCAGGCGCAGGTGGCTTGGGAAGAAGATGTACGTCTTCCTTATAACTCACTATCTGTGATATTTGCTGATGATATGCTCATATAGGGCGTTGAGAAACGGTATGTTCGCTCCTTAGATATCATCTCGATAACAACTGGGTTCTGACACGGATAACAGGACTCCCGCAAAGATCATTTACTTGCCGTCTTGATCCCACAATCCTTGGCTTGTGAATGTGAAGACCGTACCTTCCTCGTGAACGAATGACGGTGGTGATTCTGCGGCGCAGCCTCCATGTGGCATTGAGAAACATCCGTGAGCCTCCAAGTAGATTTGTAGTGTTGAAGTGTACAAGTATGCAGGCAGCAACGATGCAATATACAACTCTCAGGGCGCACACTACTGCGCAAACTTGAACTGCCATTTCTGATCCAACACCGCCTCTGGGCGCCAACCTACAAAACTCCATCAGCCAAAACTGAACCGCAGTCAACCTCGATATGCCCCCACCACCGCACGCCAGCCTTGTAAAAGCATGTTGTATCACTGTTCACCGATCACACGAGGTCGGGAATCGAGTCAACCAGCCCAGGGAGGTCCACACGTTTACGCCTCATGGCAATATCTCCCGCATGCAAATACTGGCTTGAACCGGATCGCAGAAAGGGTGCAACTATACCATGCAACTTACCCATGGCATCCCACTATCAATCGTCGCCACCTACGTCGGGGTAGCTGGCCTATCTATGGCTTCCGTCTTTGGGGCGTTCAAGTTCCTCACTCTCTGGAAACAGGTTCGGCTGTCACGCTATAAAGCCGACAAAGAGGCAACTGCTGCTCAATTGGCATCGCTTCGCCATGCGTTAAGCGCCAGCCAAGCTTTGGTTCGGGAGAAGGAGGCGAAGGTGGGATATTTGGAGGAGGATGTTGGGAACGCGAAGAAGAGGTTGGAGGAAGTCGCAAGGGAGCTGGAACTTTCTCGGGTTCAGACCCAGACGCTGGTCGAACGGGGCAAGAGCCTTGCCACTGAAGTTCAGTGGCTGAACGGCGAAACTCAACGACTGAACCATGATCATGCGCAGACGGTTGAGCTGCTGCAAACGAGGACTGCGGAGTTGAAGGGCGCTCAAGCTTTTTTGACCAAAGCCGATCACCTGTCGGGCGCGGATGTGATCGGATTGGTGGAGGGTTTGAATTCGGAGATCATGCAGATTGCGGCCTTCATGGCGGAGTCATTCGTTTCCGAGGAGAAGATGAAGAGGGTGATTGATACTAGTGAGGAGGAATCGGACGAGTTGAGGGACGCGCGTGGGCAAGCCACGGAAGTGTTGGGCACAAATATGGTCGAGCTTCTGAGGACTTTCCAGCATCAGGACGATCCCATTCTGCTCCAAATCGCTTTCCAAGCATGCATGTGTGCCTACACCCACTGGATCATCTCCTCGTGGTATTTTGAAGACCCAGAGATCGAGCACGTCCTCAATGAAATCTTTGCGAGGGTTCGAGAAGCCGGTAAGTACCAAAAACTCGTCAACGAACCTTGCTTAAACCGAGTTTTCAGAGGAACAAGCCGTCTCCGGAAGATGGCGTGCCCTGACGCGAACACACTTGCACCGAATGCTGGGCCGCGAACCGGACATGTCGATGTACATGGTTGATGCCTTTGTCAACGTGCTTATCACGGCAGGTTACCAAGAAAAGCCAGCTGCGCTCCAGGATCGAATTATGAACGACTTTGCGAGCAGGATAAGGGTGATCCTTCAAGCTGCCCAACGCTTGAACAGGTCAATTGGAGAAGGTGTTACGTCTTGTGACCTTGAAGCCCTGTACATTGCCCCAAGTGTGTCGTACGACCCAACCACGATGGAGGACGCGTTCAACGAGACCACGCCCAAGGACAAGGCGACAACGCCGGAGAAGGTGCTTTGCACGACTGATCTGGGCCTTGTTCGCGCGGAAAAGGTGTCTGGGGCGGTGGGCGAGTGGCAGGAGCTGGTCCTGCTGAAACCAAAAGTCGTCCTCCCTTCTGGACTGGACGATATTGTCTCTGTCGGGGAGTAAGCTTGTATCAATTATGTGCTTTTCGTGTATCTTTCGATCTTGTTGTCCATTATATCGTGATTCGTCAATTGCATGTATCTTATGTATGAATGCCTATTTACCTTGCTTGTTGGGTTAATTCAGCGTTACTATGACTTAATGTAGAGTGCTCCAAGCAACGGTGACCTCGGTGGCTGTGTCAGAACTGTTCACCATATAGTCTCCTCCCTGATGCTCGAATTATGGTATTATTCGTACAGCTCCATCCCAAAGCGCAAGTATATTACAGCGGTAGTTTACCCTTAAACCAAGCAACCGGATCAGTCGTTTGCCCCGACTCCCGTTTCGCCTTGGCCCTATCCTTCGTCCCTTTCCGATAATCAGCAACAGTTCCCAACGCCTCCCCAGCAAGCGACCCAATAACACTAGGCACAAACGGAATATTCTTCCCTATCCGCGCCCCTTGCTCCTTGAACGTCAAATCCTCCAATTGCTCCACCTCCACCTCCACAGTCTCCTTCTCAGCTTCATCCACAACCCCGGCACCCCCAGCAGCGGCTCTCTGGCTCTCAGTCCGTCTCAATTTGGCCTGCTGCTTCTTCTTCGCGCGGTGGTCAGCAACAGCCCCAACAGCTCCACCGACCATCGTGCCGATAACGCTGGGCACGAAAGGGATGTTCAATCCAATTTGTGCTCCATGCGACGCAAACGTCCATTGCTTCATGCCCTCTAGATTCTTCTTGTCCTTGTCCACCTTCTCCAGCTTCGCGAGCAGCTCGTCCCGCAACCTCTTGATCTCCGCCTGCTGTTCTTCGTCTTGCGCCAAACGGGCAGCTTTGTACTGCTCGCGAAGCCCGTTGATGTCTTCCACATGTTGTGTCTTGAGTTGGGTCAGTTGACTGTCAAGTTCGCGGCCTGCGTCGGTTTCTGCTAGTGAACGACCGCCCACGATCTCATTCACGACCTTGATCTCGCCAATGGGTGGAAGGTCCATGATGGACGATATGACGTTCCGTGCGGACGCGACGGTATTATCGTGGCGAAGGACTTTAGCTCCGTTATTGACGAACTCTTTGAAGTGGCTGTTCGTGAGGTCGGCCTCCGTCTTCTCCGCAACGTCACGTCGTGTCTCGTCCCATCGTGTGGTGAGGATGACGACGTTCTTCATGGCGTCAGGCCCACAGAGGCGGGAAAACATACGCAGGTTGCGAGTTGCTGTACCGCCAAAGCGGACGTCGGAGATGCGGTGGAGATAGATGAGACCATTCACTGTTTTTGCGTTGCGTCTTTCAAGTCAAAGACAAAAAACGTCGGAAAGGTCTACCCAGGATAATCTCAAGGCCTACCTCTTCAGCAAAAACTCGATGAGGTCCTGAAGAAGTTTTGAATCGCTCATATGTGCTCGGTTGTCATCAAAACCAGGGGTGTCGACCAATGACACCTCCAATCCATCATTTTGGGCGTAATCAAAGGTTGAGATATCGCTCGTCTCAGGCTCGATGCTTTTTCCGATCTTGACATCCTTATTCCCAGTCAAAAGCCTTATGAACTAATATCCTCAAGATGAGTGTCTGGAGTCTATTGGGGCAGAAGTACTCACTGATGACTTTCCGGTTCCAGTCTGGCCCATAAGTCTAGCAAAATAACGTGAGCTTTTTTCTCTGGGAAGGAGATTGTCCTGATTTACAGAACCGTGACGCTCTTCTGTTGGACGGGAGCGCCAGCTTCAGCATTGACACCGGCGTCATCGCCGGAATCAGACTCCAAATCACTCTCACTATCTGACCATGATTTGAGCTCAGGAATGGTGGATACAAACGGAGGAGTTGCTTCGCCCACGCCTTAAGTCGTACCTAATATAAGCCAGTCACCCATAATGATAGCAATCTCATCACTCACCGTTTTTCGTAGGAGCTTCACTATCTTGACTCATCCCGGCAGTCGTTTATGGCGGAAGAGAGAAGTTGAAGATCTTGCGCAAGGCGACTAGTGAGTAGTTATAAGGAGCAAACACACTTGCACTGCCGATGCCGACTCGTGGATAAATATATAGAGATTAAGCGCATGTGAACACAAAGGTGTTCTGGTTGTGAGGTTATGTTATGTATCGCATTTCGGAGTTCCTCATCCTCCGGATGTTTTTAGCACGATATTGGTCTCGTTCAGAGTCGACACAGGCTAGTTCGCCACATTTGGTGTCGCTATCTCGCACGGTGTTACATCATTCCACAGCTATCCTTTCCTTCAGTCAAAAAATGTCAGAAACAATGAACTGAATCTCGATCGTGCGTGCTCACAAGGAAAACGTGAATTCCCACCAGGTCCATTCTCAGCGTTATCGATCCGTGTAATTGGTCAACGTGACGATGAGATGAAAGATATGTTACTAGCCGTCGCCCGGAACATTTGTAACTGTTAACCCAATTTCAGAGAGGTCACGATGGGCGAGGATGAGCGTTAAAAGAGGGAATTGGTAGTGATCAGAGTCAGGAACAAGGTGAAGTTCAGGTATATTTCTCACGGCTTCTTGAATTTACCGTATGTTTTGCTCCTCAGCTGCCCACCATTTTGTGCGTATATTTTTCGATTGTCAAGCCTTTCGATCTTCTGACTCTTCTCCAAAAGTGTTTTCAGCGCACGGTTGGATTTCCCCGACAATGTCGGAGTCAAGAACCGCAAAAGCGCCGGTCGCGGCTGTATTGCCCCGCACTGCAACCGCACTACGAAGCTCTATTAGCATATCTATGTCCAATCGCGTTCAATCGATGACGCCGAGGGTCATGAGGCCTGATGGCCATTGACAAGGCACGTTTTCGGCAGCGAGCTTTTATCATTTTTAACCATTCGTGAACTCTTTAGACTCAATGGATTGGAAGCGTCGGAGTGCCTTGAACTCGCTTTGTGAGATAGCAAGGCTAACAGCGTCATTAATCTCGTGGTCAAAACCGCGTGGACATTCTAAGAGACTTCTCAAGAAATGGAAAACATCCGATGTCTGGAAGAATAGGAACGCCGAAATGCGATACTAGTGCCTAATATCGCAAAACATCCTTCCCAAGGACGGCTTGTGTTCACATGTGCGCGATCTATATATATTTATCTAGGAGCTGGCAGTGTTAATGTGTCGGGTCTTTATAAGTTACAGTCCCAACGCGATTTCAAGCCTACTTGCTCGACATGTCCCAGGACAGGAGTACTGGTGAGTGGCCAGATTGTTGTTATCCTTCCCTGCATCTCATTCGTCCTAGGCTCAGTTACGGAAGATTTCTCCAAGTTGAATTTGAATAACGATGAGAGCCCTACGATTGTGTAAGCCAGGACAATTTACCTCCCATTGATGAGAGCTCAATCGCGTCGCTAGCCTCATGGGAATGAGTGGCACTGGGAAATCATCCGTGAGTGGTCTCAACTACGCTACAGAGACCTCGGGCGCTAATGGTATATTAGTTCATAAAACTGCTGACTGGCAATAAGAACATCAAGATTGGGATGACTATCGACCCCGAAACTAGCGACATTTCGACCTACCAGTTTATCAACGATGGGTCGGAGGTGGCAATCGTCGATACTCCTGGTTTTGATGACAATCGACCACATATGAGCGATTCGAAGCTTCTGGAGGATACAGCCAAGTTCTTGTTAAAAAGGTATGTGCCTAGGCCTCGTGAACCGATCGTTTCGTTCATATCTTAGTTCAAAAGGCTCAACACGAACTCCTTGCAAGGTCTCATCTACCTTCACCGCATCTCCGACGTCCGCTTTGGCGGTACCGCGACACGCAATCTGCGTATGTTTTCTCGCCTTTGTGGGCCTGACGCTATGAAGAATGTCGTTATCCTCACCACGAGATGGGATGAAACACGACTCAACGTTGCACAGAGGACCGAGACAGAGCTCATCAACACTTATTTCAAAGAATTCATCGACAACGGAGCTCAAGTCCTCCGTCACGATAACACCGTTGAATCCGCGCGTGAGGTCATAGCCGCCATCGTCGACCGTCCTCCCATTGCCCACTTGCAAGTCATCGATGAGATGATGAGCGGGCGTTCATTGTTCGAAACTGAAGCGGGCCGAGAGCTTGACAATCAGCTTTCCAAACTCCATACTCAGCATGTGCAAGAGATCAACGACCTTCGTGAGCAGTACAAAACTGCTCGTTCAGCCCGCGACGAGGGTCAGCAGTCAGAGATCAAAAAGTTGCGAACTGAACTTATGGTCAAACTCGAAAAGGTGGACAAGGACAAGAAGAATTTGGAAAGCTTCAAGGATCTGACGTTCGCAGCACAAGGAGCGCAGATAGGGGAGAATCTCCCTTTCGTACCTCGCAAACTGGGTGCATGGGCTGGTGGGAGAGTAGGGACCATTGTGGGCAACCTGGTGAAGAGGGATCGTGATGCATCCCGAAAGTCCGGGAAAGGGGTGTTCGAGTGGGCTTTCTCGGACATGTATCCGCCTTATCTCAAGACCGTCCCAAAGGCGGACCAAACGAACATCTTGGACATCTTTGACTTTGCTGCCCTCACGGAAACGGCCGCGACGCTGTTCAGCCAACCCCTGGCAGACATATTGTTCAAGATGCATGACCTTGCGCCTGATTTCAACACTGACCGCACGATGAAGGATCTCGTGGACCGTAATCTTAAACTCCACCGCAAGTCACGTCAAGATACCCGCGCCATTCGAAAGCGAGACATGTATTACAACAAAAACATTGGGCTTCGTGATGATTGGTACACAGATGCTGCGTTTGGTCAGCAGCACTTTACGGGAACGAATACCACCACCATCACCCTTGCACCCTCGCGTTTGATTGATGAATTCAAGACCGTCGCGCATACTCAGGAACGAGCTGATGTTGAGAAACTCTTGGAATCTCATTCCGGGGATCTGTATGTCGAGGATTACAGCGACTTCCGCACCGCCATGGGGCTCCCTCCGAGCCACGAGTTTACAACGGAAGGACGTTATGGTTGTGCTGCCGTTGTGCTCTTCCATCTCGAGCCCGAAGGGAAACTGCATCCCCTAGCTATCACACTCGACCACAGAGGTACCATCCAGGCTTCAGTGACCATCTTCAACCGCCGTGTCAGCTCGGCAATTCCAGGGGATGAGTACTCAGACTGGCCGTGGCGTTACGCGAAGATGTGCTCTCAAGTCTCGGATTGGCTCCGCCATGAAGTTGCTGTCCACCTCGTGTATACACATCTCGTCGAAGAAATCATGATTGTTTCTGCCCATCGCACGCTCGACCTTGACCACGTACTCTTCAAGTTGCTGGAACCACATTGGAGCACCACTCTCTCGCTGAACGCAGCAGCCCGCGAAACTCTCGTCCCCAAAATCATCATTGGGATGACGGGCTTCACGGCAGAGGAAACCTATGCCTTCCTCAAGACATCGTACAATAATTTCAACTGGACAGACCACTATGTCCCCAATGATCTGCGGAAGCGCGGCTTCCCACCGGAGGACCTGGACAAGCCCAAGTACCACAACTACGGCTACGCACGCAACATTGCCCGCACCTGGGAGATTCTGCGAAAGTTCGTCAGCAAGGTATTGACAACTGCGTATCCGGGTGGCGACACCCAGGTCGCAAATGACCCATCTGTTGCTGCCTTTTGTCAGGAGGTCCGCTCTGGCTCTGGAGGCCAGCAACCCAGCTTCCCTGAGATCAAGACGTTGGATGGGTTGATTGACTTTGCGACCATGTGCATCCACGTCGCATCGCCACAACACACCGCGGTCAACTACTTGCAGCAGTATTACCAGACCTTCGTCCCCAATAAGCCATCGGCCCTCTGTGCCAGACTTCCCCAGTCGTTGACGGAGCTCCAAGCGTACGGGGAGCAGGATGTGTTGTTGGCCCTTCCCGTCCGTCGGCAACGAGATTGGCTGATCATGGCTCAGGTGCCTTATCTGTTGTCATTTGAGATGCTCGACGACCAAACGATCCTCCATTATGCGACGACGACCTGCAATGCATCGTCGACACCAGAAATTATTCGTGATGCCGCCAAAACACTGAAGGAAGACCTCGAGGCGTTCCAGTATACCGTTTCGCGGTATAGCCAGGAGCTTGATGATCAGAAAACGCCGTATCTTGTTCTGGATCCAAGCAAGACTGCAATATCGATTCTTATATGATTGCTCATGGACCAAGTACAGTGTCGGCCCTCTTGTATGATATATGTAATTTTACCGTCAAGAAATGTTTAGCTGGGTTTGCAAGGGGGTAGCGGGACGTGGATCCCGCACCAAGGGTAGGAGGGGGCGTGTCCGGCCGAAGGCCGAAAAAAAAAAGTGACCCCCCATCAATTTTCAAATTTTGAAGGGCAGCGACATTCCAAGCATCCGAAGCTGACGTAAGAGTACTACCATCTACGTTGACACACCCTACACTCCCCATGCCGCCCCAGGCCAAGCACCCCTTGCTTCTCTGAATCAGTTACACCACTTGGACACTTCGGATTCTTATTGGATTCTTACTCAGCCTGCATATGAAAGAGTCACTTCTGAAGATTCATCACATTCATGATAATGAAGAAATGCCCTCTCATTCTGTACAGTGTACCTACTTACCCAGGATGATCCGTCTTTGAACAAGTTTTTAGAGCCGCTTTGTTTCAATAACATGCTAGCGCAGGCCCGTTATACGCATCTTCAGTGGACCCGACTTAGCTTAAACTTAGTTTACTGCCAACTGCCTGTTACACGGAAATATTTTGAATTCAGAAAAAACATGAGTATGGGAAAAACATACTTTATCAGGAAGGTAATGGTGGGGGGGTGTCAGGCGGAATCCTGAAAAAAAATAACGAGTGTTGGCCATCTCTTTTCCACATTCCGCCACCCCCTTGTGGGTTTGTGTAAATCAAAGTGTTAGGAAAGGATCCGTACATGTTATCCGTCAGAGTTGCGTTTGACGAGACTCGAGAGCTCGTTAGCTTGGACGGTACTACTGTACTAATACTTACGACCAACTGTTCAACGTTCAACGTTCAGGCCCCTTGGGGTGTGACACCTTTGACCATCTTCGTCGGATTAAACTATCCAGAAACCCCCCTTTCCACGTGAAACCCCAAGGTTTCTATCCAACCACTTCAGAAACCTGGGGTACCACAAGCAATCACTGATGGCCGATGGTCAAAATATTTGAGGTCCGACTTCCCTCGAGGCTCGGCAGTGGCCCTCCAACATTCCGTTTGGGCATTCAGACAGCCCATTCCCGCGCCTCAACTATGGTAAGAACTTTTGAATTCCCTCGCAATTCCAGTTTCAATTGAGTGACTAGATCTCTCCATTAAGAGCCCGAATGGTCCAAGGTTTGCATCTCCCTATTTTCCATTTCTCTCCTCATTTGACATCGTTTCGGATGATTATGTCACATGTAAAATTCAAAGACCGACTTGTCCAGCACTGCTTAATTCATCTCCGACATAGGGTTTCTATAAATACTTCTTTGGGTTGATGATGGGGGGGTTCTACCCGACAACGAGAAATCCTAGGGTTTCTGCCGGAAAGGGGGTTTCTGAGTAGATTGATCCATCTTCGTCGCTTCATTGTCCTGCGTGATGCGTGACGAAGAGTTTTTGCTCTTCGTCCACCACATACTTCTCAGACGGTTTGGCCCAGCAACCTGTCAATTTTTTGGCTGGAAGGTAAGCATGCATTCCTCAAGTATAACATGGTTCTAAATATGCCAAATGTAATGTTTAAAACAAGGCACCGCAGGTCCGGAAAAAAATGTTTATTTTTAATTCAAAAAAAAAACTCTTCAAAACTTGGTGTGATGCGTGACATCACGCCTACTTCCCTTCCTTCACCACCCTTCGTGATGCGTGACGTGAAGACGTGGTCGTATTAGTACAGTACCACCCAACTTCCTCTTGCCTTTGCGGGCCCATGGACAATGCTGCTACTGTACTATTTCGACCAAGTGTTCACGATTTTTGGAAATTTTTCACGTCGAGATGGCCGAAAAATTTTCTTTTGATTTACAGCGCTTTTCCATCTATGCGGAATCGCATTTGAGGACCAAAATCCAGTCCATTCGGTCTCGATCTTCTCAAACAGTCCTTAGCTACATGCCTCAGTCAAATCACCAAATACAAAAATTGCCTCAAAATATCTGTGCAACTTCGCTTACACTCCGTCATAATTCCTTTGCCCTCTTCCTCGTATTCAGGGTACCCAATGAGTAAAGCGGTGATGGCCTATTTTGGAGATGGTGGATAATTATCACCGTATTGGAATCAGCTGCAGTTGCAGCGAGCCTTTCGGTCTCCTTCACAGACCATTCTCCTGCTTGATGTATGCTTTCTGTGTTTTGAGAGATGACAGGCAGCGGTGTCTGCATCCCTACAAATTTCTCAACCCCAACTCGGCACTTCGAACACTTGGATCCAGCAAGCATCGCCGAGCCTAGACAGTTTGTGCATGCGAGGTGACCGCAGGGCCTAAACACGCATGATGACATTGCATTGGGGTGAAGAGAACAACCAGGGGGCACATCGGGGTCAATTAAATTTTCCGACTGACTCTCAGCAGGTGATGCCAAGTTTAGCCCATCAAGTTGTGTGACGGAGAGGACGTTGCTGAGCGCTTCTGATACAGTGGTTATGCTATCCACGTAATCATCGAAAATTGTGTACCAGTTGACGCCTCTCCGGGTGTACATATCGCGAGTGATGGGTGTGATTGGAGGGAGAATGCCTGTAATGGTCTACGCTGTGGTTATTCTTTGCCCGTTTTGTCGTGAACAGTTAGACTCATACCTCCCACAATTCAGGAGTTACGACATGCACATGAAAGCGATGCCCGTGTTGCTCATCGTACACCTTTAATCCAAAAACTAGTTGAGTGACTCCATGGCTTAAAAAGCCACCACATCATACCCTGGGCGAATTTTCGTCTTTATATATTTTCTGCGCTCTGGAACATTGAAAGTCAACAAAACGATGGACAATCTCAAGTGGGGTGAGTCGTACATTTGCCCGCCGGCCGCAAAGCCAAGGCGGAATGAGTTATCTGATATGATGAGTGACCCCCCTGATACAGTGCAGAATTCGAAGTCCCGCGCATTCGAAGAAAACACTCCGGTAGCTGACCTAGAGGGTTCATACCAAGCCTCAATCGTGGCGGTGGGGGACACTCGACGTTTATAGTCGGCCAAAGACCACTCATTTCGGGGCTCAAACCTAGTTGAATCCCGTGGACTAGAACAACTTATGTAAGGACAAAATTCGGAGACAATGATACCGAACTGTACCGTTTCAGAATGAGTTGGTTACCATTCAACAATTTGAGCTCTGAAGGGGAAGAAATGCTTTCAAGTTCTTGCCCTGCATGATTGGCGAACCTCCCATCGACCCCTGGGCGACGTGGAAAGATGTCAAACTGGAAGCCGCCAAATTCTGCCTTGCCAGTAACTTGTTCTTCTACTGTATAGCCTGAGCCAAGGTCAGCAGCAACGAACTTGAGTGAATAAAAAGTGGTCAGACATGTCCATTGATTTAAATATCGCTGCACGAACCTGACGAACGACCCCTGATCCCGAAACTATGCCATCAAGCCATGGCTGCTTTCCCGCTACGATGTAATCCTGTCCGGCACGAAACTTGGGAGGTTCTAGAGAGCTGGTGGATATGCCAGAAAGTGCATTCACCCCTAGTAATTTGGAAATCGGAAATCAGCAATCATCTTTACATTATAGCAGAGATGCTGACCTCCAACAGATATTTTCACGGCAGCTCCTGCTCCTGTGGTTTCGGATTGGCTGAACGCCACCCACATTGCTTCCCGCCTGAACATGGGCTGCAAGGAGACATTGATAAGCACGAGGGTACTAGGGGTGTTAAAAGTTTGAAGATTAACTAACCATCAGAAAACCCCCTCTATTTCTCAATATGGAAGGTACGCTTCGGGAAAGGCTATCCACAGGTAGAAGCGGGAAAACCCCAAGACTCTGAAGAAAGTTTTAATCAATTCGGCCAGCTTAAAGGTGGGAAAGGCGATGTACAGCTGGAAGCTTGTTTATACCGGTATCTGGTACACGGAGAGTACGATGAAAGAGGAAGGTCACACCGGCCACATCAACGCCGGTCTTCCGCATCGTTGTATGATCGTTTTTTAGTTGGGCAATTGTATGACCTGGAGTTGTTGTAGGGGCCAATCCATGGTACGAGGTATATTTATTCCACCACCACAAAAGGGGTTCGAATCTACAAATTTCGTTGCAAGTGAATGAGAATGTGTAAGGATGTCAGGAGGGAGTGATCACCTGTTAACTTTGAGGCCCCCTGGAGAAGACGCGTCGTAGTCTGAATTACCATCCGTCACGGTAATACACAGTTCGGGCTCTTCATACAGGCGATTCGGGGAAAGGAAACCTAGGGTACAAAGGTCTGACTACAGGGTCAAACGTTGGATAGATCTCGAGCGCACCTGCATTTTTGATCGCATCCCATATATCATCTTGAGATGCGTTCGCTTTGACTTGGAGATCGCAGGAATTCGAAGACAGATCGTTAGAATTTCTCAATTTTAGACCTGTGACCTTGACAGTCAATTTCCCCGACTGTACTAAATCCTTGAAATTAACTGTGTCCAGCTCCGACTGCGCCGCTGTAGGCACAAGAGTATCCTGAGAAAATGTATCCACAAAAGTGGAAGGTGGTAGACGGGGCGGGAGAAGAGACTCTTCTGTAGAATCAGCGCCTGGAAGGGATCGTTCGAACAAATGTCCGTCGTGCAAGATTGGAGGTGGTGGAGTCAATGCCCTGGATTTGATGAAGTTGGCCTGCGCTTGTAATTGTATCGACCTGAAATCGTACGGCGATAAAAGGAGGTGCAACATTTTAAATAAGGTGCTTACGGAGCCCATCCATCTCCAATCCTAGTCCGCAAGAAGAGATCGAGCTCGGCCACCTGAGGCGATATGGTAAGTTCCATACGTTGGAAAAGATGTATTTAGAGCACTTGCCTTGATCATAACCTCTTCCACATTGTTTGCGAGCACAGCCTGCTTTTCAACGTTCGAACTAAATCATAGGAATAATCGATTGTCCTGAATGATCGTGACAATTGCATGGATTTCTTACGTGTGTATAAGGTCAAGGGTCCGAACCTTGTCCCAAAGTCATGTGTGATTAGAAAACCCATGGATGTTGCTCACCGTATGTACACTCAGGTAACTATGAACGTCTTCGTTCAACCTTCTAAGCTCCATCACTATTTCGGACACATTCCATGTACGATCGCCCAGATTGCGCTTCAGCAATCTTTGGGCGACCTTCTGAGTACGGGTGATCAAACTATTGAAAGTAGGCTGTTGTTAAAGATGGATTTTAGAAAGGGAGTGAAGACGGACTTGGAGATGGAGGTCAGTGCATCGTTGTATTCGTCCGGACGGATGACGTCGCGTTCCTTGCTCTCTTCAATCGTATTGACGATATGCTCGATCCTTTTTGAAAGACGAATGAGCTCGTCTTTGTTATCTTTGACCTGATTGGCGCGATACTTATTATATGAGGATATCAGTCCAAAAGATAGCCTCACCTTGTTTGCGACGTCATACAGCGTCTTCAGTGCGGACAGGGCGTCGCTTGCGCTCATCGCGCCGGGGGAGTAAACTTGATGGTGTGTATCGCTAGACCAGTGACCGTCTGTCTATGAAGGAACCTGCAATTATCGATATACAAGCTTAGACTCCCACGTCATGACACTGGAGGCATGCAAGGCAACTGCGTTACATACTTACAGTGCTTTGCACTGCCGTTTGCACAACGAGGTTTGGAAGTTGTGTTTGTGTGTGTTGTATCGTGACCCACAAATCGGGAAGGCAAGTATTGGGCAAGTAAGAGGCCGCTTACTGGTCGCAACATCCAACAAGGCCTGTAATCTCCTGTGGTGAAAGATGTTGCTCATCATGGCAAACGATAGAACCGCGCATCTCATCCGATACCTGAGGCGCAACGAGAGTTGGGTTTGAGAGGTACAAAATTGCTCAGCTCGTCCTGATGCGTGACATCAGAATCAGACATTCTATGACGAACATACAAAACTGATTTCGAAAGTGCAAACGGCAATGCAAAGCGACTACATTACATATTATAACTCATAGAACTACTGTACTACATCGCCAGCTCGTGAAGAATGTAGACGTTAACTTTGCGTTAACTGGCAGTTGAGTTAGGCCAGCCCGGCCCTCAAGGCCTCATTAATCATTGCCGGAGCCAGGCACATTGGTGCTTGCCTCCGGTAGTTGTCCGGACTTGGTCCGGACAGTCCGGTAGCATGATCAACCTCCCCTAAACAATACGGTCCGTTATCGAATCAGAATGAATGAATATTGAATTAAGTACTTACCGTAAGTTTTGCTCCTCAACCCACCATTTTGTGCGTATATCTTTCGCTCGTCAAGTCTTCCAATCTTTTGACTCTTATCCAAAGTCTTTTCAGCGCACGGTTGGATTTCCCAGACAATGTCGAACCGCAAAAGCGCCGTACGCGGCTGTATTGCCCATTGGTATATCTTGGGTATATCCAAGGTATATCTAAGCCCAATCGCGTTCAATCGATGACGTTCAGGGTCCTGAGGCCTGATGATTGACAAGGCACGTTTTCTTCGGCAACGAGCTTTTCTCATTCTAACCATTCGTGAACTCTTTAGACTTCATGGATTGAAAGCGTCTGACTGCTTTGAATTCGCTTTGTGAGGTAGCATCTCGTGGTCAAAACTGCGTGGACATTCAAAGAGATTTCCGAAGTAATGGAAAACATCCGATCCCTGGAAGAATAGGAACACCGAAATGCGATACTAGTGCATAACATCGCAAAACATCCTTCCTAGCTTGTGTTCACATGTGCGCGATCTACATATATATTTATCCACGAGTTGGCACTGCTAATATGTAGGGTCTTCATCAGTTGCTGTCCCGACGCGATTCTAAACCTGCTTGCTCGACATGTCCCAGGACAGGAATACTGCGAAAAATGGTGAGTGTCCAGATTCTTATCCTTCCCTGGCGTCTCATTCGTCCTAGGCTCAGTAACGGAAAATCTCTCCAAGTTGAATTTGAATAACGATGAGAGCCTACGATCGTGTAAGCCAGGACAATTTACGTCCCATTGATGAGAGCTCAATCGTGTCGCTAGCCTCATGGGAATGAGTGGCACTGGAAATCATCCGTGAATGGTCACGATTGCACTGCAAAGACTTTGGGCGCTAATGGTACGTTAGTTCATAAAACTTTTGACTGGCAATAAGGACATCAAGATCGGGTTGATTATCGACCTACCAGTTCATCAATGATGGTTCGGAAGTGACAATCGTTGATACTCCCGGTTTTGATGACAATCGACCGCACATGAGCGATTCGAAGCTCCTCGAGGATACAACCAAGTTCTTGTTGAAAAGGTATGCGCCAGGCCTCGTGAACCGATCGTTTCGTTCATATTTTAATTCAAAAGGCTCAACACGAACTCCTTGCAAGGTCTCATCTACCTTCACCGCAACTCCGACGTCCGCTTTGGCGGTACTGCGTATGTTTTCCCGCCGGAGCTCCAAGCTTACGGGGAGCAGGATGTGTTGTTGGCGCTTCCGGTCCGTCGGCAACGAGATTGGCTGATGATGGCTCAGGTGCCTTATCTGTTGTCATTCGAGATGCTGGATGACCAAGCGATCCTCCATTATGCGACGATGACCTGCAATGCATCATCGACTCCGGAAATCATTCGTGATGCCGCCAAAACACTGAAGGAAGACCTTGAAGCGTTCCAGTATACCGTTTCGCGGTATAGTCAGGAGCTTGACGATCAGAAAACGCCGTATCTTGTTCTGGATCCAAGCAAGACTGCAATATCGATTCTCATATGATTACTTATGGACCAAGTACGGTGTCGGCCCTCTTGTATGATATGTGTAATTCTAGCGTTAAGGAACGTGTAGTTGGTCTGTATCTCAAAGTGTTAGGAAGGGGATCCGTAGATATATCCGCCAGAGTTGCGTTCAACAAGGTCTGCACTAGCTCGAGACGATGTGCTCATTGAGAGGTATCTACTGACTGGGGCGTACATGAGGAAGTTTATCCAGTTTCGGTCTCTTCCTTCACGCTTCTTTTGCTTGCACGCTTGTTGGTTATTATAATGAGCTACAAAAGGCGTAATAAAAAGTATTCCTGTCAAAGCAGACATCCTACTACTCCCCAATCCACCATTCGGGACCAGGCTTATTTTTCTGCAGATCCCACTCGTAGAGTGTTCCGTTAATTTCAGCGTACATAGTTGACCCGCTTGGATCGAAGAAAAGCGCATCCACTGCTATGCGTATTCCAGGTTTTCCGAGCCCTTCTAACGGTAAGACAAGAGTTTCTTCCGTCTCAAACGACGTCGCATCGATCACATGAATGATATTAAAACGGAAGAGAGTATCATGCTAAGGATTCAGAACACCTGTTTGAGAGGTAGGTATATCAAAATGTGAACATCAGACGTACCTCGACAAATACCAGAACTTCTTTTCCCAATTTTCCACTGCTGAATTGCAGATGTCGTGCAGGCCGGTCATCATACTCAGACTTGGGGACATCCATGAATGTTTTCAAAGGAACTTTGCTTCGGATCTCCCAAACAGACACTCTGCTGCGAGCCATAGCCATAGCAAACTTGGACCCATCGGCAGAAAATGCAAGTACTGGTGCCTGGATGATAGGAAATGTTTTTGGGTCCATGGGAATGGGAATGGACATGCGGGAAACAAAGGAAAAGTTCAGATTGTTTGTGTCACCAGTTGAATCTGAATAGTGAATGTCAATCGTTTCCTTGACTCGTTCCTTCTCTGCTGCGTTCAGGAGAATGTGTCTGTCAGGGGATAGTATGACTTTGAGAACACATTAGAGCAGATTCAACATGAAATTTGGGACAAACCGAGACTATCGTGCTTCGACTTCGAGTTGAGCTTTAGATCATGATCTATTCTCCCGGACTCAATTAGAGGAAAAGTATGCGATGCATCAGTTTCAGTAGTAGAGATGTCGTACAGCTTCCAATGGTCGATAAACCGCACCCCAAAAGTAATTCCCAGGGGATTTTCGGTGGATTTTATCAACTTCAAATGAAAAATGTTGGAGTGACCATCAGCGCTACCGTTGAAAGACCAGGCAGCGCGACCAACACGATTGTCGGAGCGGATTTCATGGATTGATAGGTGTAGATAGGTCTGGGAAGTTGTCCTTCCCAAGTACTTTGCGAATAGCAGGATCCGATTGCCTTTGATGGGGGCGAATGAAATTTCTGCTACACGCCGCGACGGATGTCTCGGGACAATGATTCGTGGCTTGACGGCATAATGAGTTGTATACAACGAGCGGTAGGTGAACCAACCTCATGTTTTCCGGAGAAATGGATGTTGTGCTCAAAGATCGGACCGTCCCGGTGATAATAAATGATTCCCCTTTGAAGAGGGCAACGAAAGTTGTCGATTTCAGATTCCTCGTCATCCGTGAATCTGCAAGGGTAGACGATAGTGTTCAAACTTTGATACATACACAAAAGATTCTCACAAGTTGGGGTCAACGATGATGGTCTTTCTGGGAATCCTTGACTTTAGCAATGATGAAGGCGGTTCATCCATTGAGAATGCGGAAAGAACAATGGTCTGCCATACACTAAGCGCTGAAGCCCTTGGAGCGAGGTCGCCAGAGCTAAACCTTCCAAATATAAACACAACCAAATACAATTTAAAAACATTCATCATGATGATGCAAAGGACTTGCAAGGGACTGTGCATTGCGGCAAGAGTCACTAGCAACTGGTATGCGCTTTCCCTCTCAAGATCTCACCGGTGCGCCTCTTGCATGAAATCTCGCCACTGCTTTTTTCAACTCGCTGATTTGTTGGGACTTGGCCGCGTCATGATGATATGGCTTTTCAAAGGCACTCTCTCCAGTGCGGTCTCTGATATCTGAGTCCTATGCACCTTTTCCGGCGTTGTCGTCTTGTCCCCGGGCGTTGTCTCCAACGCGTCCTCCATCGTGGTTGGGTCGTACGACACATGTACAGGGCCTAAAGGTCACACGACGTAACGCCCTCTCCAATTGACCTATTCAACCGTTGGGCAGCTTGAAGGATCACTCTTACTTATCCTTCCCGCAAAGTCGTTCATGATTCGATCTTGGAGCGCAGCTGGCTGTTCTTGATAACCTGCGGTGATGCCATAAACGTGTGGACCTTCTTGGGCTAGTTGACTCGATTCCCAACGTCGTGTGATCGGTGAACAGTGATACAACAAACTTTTACATGGCTGGGGCGCGGTGGTAGGGGCGTATCGAGGTTGACTACGTGTCAGTTTTGGTTGATCGCCCAAGGGCGGTATTGGATCAGATATAGTAGTGTGTGCCCTGAAAGTTGTATATTGCATCGTTGCTGCCTGCATATGACTTCAACACTACAAATCTACTTGGAGGCTCACGGGTGTTTCCCAACGCCACATCGAGGCTGCGCCGCATGATTATCGCCGACATTCGTTAACGGGGAAATACAGTGTTCACATTCACAAGCCAAGATTTGTGGATCATGACGGCGTGTAAATGATCTTTGCGGGCGTCCTGTTATCCGTATCAGAACCCATACGTTCTCAAAATAAAATCTAAAGAGCGAACGTACCGTTTTTCAACACCCTATACAAGCATATCATTAGCGAATATCACAGATAGTGAGCTGTGAGGAAGACGTACATCTTCTTCCCAAGCCACCTGTGCCTGCAACTCGGTCAATCCGAACAACAGAATGACATCATAGTCCACACGATAGTACTTTCCTCCTGTTCCATCGACTCTAGGTAGTGGAGGTTGCTTCATACGTGAAACGTCTACCGTGATATCGCACACGCATTTGTACATATCTGATGTGGTAGCTTGAGATGGGTGAACAGGCCAAGAAAGAGGGCAACTGACCAGCGTCCACATCTAACCACTCAGGATCAGGAAGTTCGCCTCGATAACACAAAATGTATGAGTGGAACTCCGTAAGTTTTGTCTCCGATGCGTGGGTACAGCCGCACCGGAATTCTGTCTTTTCTGATACTGCGGTTTTCTGCTGGGATCGGGTAATTGAGAAATACATAGCGCTAACGGTGAAGTGGGTACACTGACGGCAGGCAAGATGTTGCTGAAGCCTTTAGGGATCCGGTACACGCCCGAAAGTGTTTGGAACATAGATGATGAGCGTTTCAAGTGTTCTGGGTTTGTACTGTCATAGCATGGAGCGACGCCGAGACCATACGCTACTTTGCAAATGCGGCTTCGAACAATGCTGTTAAGGTGGAAGGACACTGCACCATCCGAAACTGCCTTGTTACTGTTCAAGGGATGAGAAAAGGAATTATCGATCACAAAGACGTACACCCGATTGTCGGGCCGGAAGATGTTGAGACGAAAGGGCTTGAGTGATCTTTGGACCTCGCTTGATAACCAGTTGCTAGCCGCAAAGCCTCCCACAAGGACGACGTGCTGTCCATTAATGGCAGATCAGGCATTGACTTGTCGAAGTGTAGAACGTCGACGTACCGAGATCCTTCCTTTAGCCGACTTCCGCTGATCTAAGATGGCGTTGACAATGCACTCGACTGAGGGCTTGAAGAATGTACAGATGTCATATCTGCGAGGTCGTCTTGTTTAATCAAGTGCTCGAGAGATTGGAATGTCACAAACCCCGCCAATTTGAGTTGGCCAAACCGGATTCCGAGATCGGGGTCGTTCTCCTTTGTTGATCCGAATTTAATGTATTCCGGTTCATGCTCACTTCGGAATCGCAATTTCGTGGTGGAGTCAAAGCAGCGGACAATGTCGTCGAGATCGCCGATGAAAGGCGATCCTGCCAAGTATTCTTTGTTAGGAAGTTAGCTCAAGCAACCGGACTCATGGAGTCATTTGAGTCTTACCACTCAAAAAGAGCCGCGCGTGAACAGTGACAAATATGGAACCGTGAAAATGACCTGGCAGTACGTAGACATCAGCACCAATGTCGAAAAGGTAAAAGTTAGGACATACATTCCGGAGCAGCAATTTCTTCAAAGGCCTCTTTGTGGCGCTCTACCG
>NW_001889884.1:591966-597840 GCF_000143565.1 Laccaria bicolor S238N-H82
ACGAGGTTTGGAGTTGTGTTTGTGTGTGTTGTATCGTGACCCACAAATCGGGAAGGCAAGTATTGGGCAAGTAAGAGGCCGCTTACTGGTCGCAACATCCAACAAGGCCTGTAATCTCCTGTGGTGAAAGATGTTGCTCATCATGGCAAACGATAGAACCGCGCATCTCATCCGATACCTGAGGCGCAACGAGAGTTGGGTTTGAGAGGTACAAAATTGCTCAGCTCGTCCTGATGCGTGACATCAGAATCAGACATTCTATGACGAACATACAAAACTGATTTCGAAAGTGCAAACGGCAATGCAAAGCGACTACATTACATATTATAACTCATAGAACTACTGTACTACATCGCCAGCTCGTGAAGAATGTAGACGTTAACTTTGCGTTAACTGGCAGTTGAGTTAGGCCAGCCCGGCCCTCAAGGCCTCATTAATCATTGCCGGAGCCAGGCACATTGGTGCTTGCCTCCGGTAGTTGTCCGGACTTGGTCCGGACAGTCCGGTAGCATGATCAACCTCCCCTAAACAATACGGTCCGTTATCGAATCAGAATGAATGAATATTGAATTAAGTACTTACCGTAAGTTTTGCTCCTCAACCCACCATTTTGTGCGTATATCTTTCGCTCGTCAAGTCTTCCAATCTTTTGACTCTTATCCAAAGTCTTTTCAGCGCACGGTTGGATTTCCCAGACAATGTCGAACCGCAAAAGCGCCGTACGCGGCTGTATTGCCCATTGGTATATCTTGGGTATATCCAAGGTATATCTAAGCCCAATCGCGTTCAATCGATGACGTTCAGGGTCCTGAGGCCTGATGATTGACAAGGCACGTTTTCTTCGGCAACGAGCTTTTCTCATTCTAACCATTCGTGAACTCTTTAGACTTCATGGATTGAAAGCGTCTGACTGCTTTGAATTCGCTTTGTGAGGTAGCATCTCGTGGTCAAAACTGCGTGGACATTCAAAGAGATTTCCGAAGTAATGGAAAACATCCGATCCCTGGAAGAATAGGAACACCGAAATGCGATACTAGTGCATAACATCGCAAAACATCCTTCCTAGCTTGTGTTCACATGTGCGCGATCTACATATATATTTATCCACGAGTTGGCACTGCTAATATGTAGGGTCTTCATCAGTTGCTGTCCCGACGCGATTCTAAACCTGCTTGCTCGACATGTCCCAGGACAGGAATACTGCGAAAAATGGTGAGTGTCCAGATTCTTATCCTTCCCTGGCGTCTCATTCGTCCTAGGCTCAGTAACGGAAAATCTCTCCAAGTTGAATTTGAATAACGATGAGAGCCTACGATCGTGTAAGCCAGGACAATTTACGTCCCATTGATGAGAGCTCAATCGTGTCGCTAGCCTCATGGGAATGAGTGGCACTGGAAATCATCCGTGAATGGTCACGATTGCACTGCAAAGACTTTGGGCGCTAATGGTACGTTAGTTCATAAAACTTTTGACTGGCAATAAGGACATCAAGATCGGGTTGATTATCGACCTACCAGTTCATCAATGATGGTTCGGAAGTGACAATCGTTGATACTCCCGGTTTTGATGACAATCGACCGCACATGAGCGATTCGAAGCTCCTCGAGGATACAACCAAGTTCTTGTTGAAAAGGTATGCGCCAGGCCTCGTGAACCGATCGTTTCGTTCATATTTTAATTCAAAAGGCTCAACACGAACTCCTTGCAAGGTCTCATCTACCTTCACCGCAACTCCGACGTCCGCTTTGGCGGTACTGCGTATGTTTTCCCGCCGGAGCTCCAAGCTTACGGGGAGCAGGATGTGTTGTTGGCGCTTCCGGTCCGTCGGCAACGAGATTGGCTGATGATGGCTCAGGTGCCTTATCTGTTGTCATTCGAGATGCTGGATGACCAAGCGATCCTCCATTATGCGACGATGACCTGCAATGCATCATCGACTCCGGAAATCATTCGTGATGCCGCCAAAACACTGAAGGAAGACCTTGAAGCGTTCCAGTATACCGTTTCGCGGTATAGTCAGGAGCTTGACGATCAGAAAACGCCGTATCTTGTTCTGGATCCAAGCAAGACTGCAATATCGATTCTCATATGATTACTTATGGACCAAGTACGGTGTCGGCCCTCTTGTATGATATGTGTAATTCTAGCGTTAAGGAACGTGTAGTTGGTCTGTATCTCAAAGTGTTAGGAAAGGATCCGTAGATATAATCCGCCAGAGTTGCGTTCAACAAGGTCTGCACTAGCTCGAGACGATGTGCTCATTGAGAGGTATCTACTGACTGGGGCGTACATGAGGAAGTTTATCCAGTTTCGGTCTCTTCCTTCACGCTTCTTTTGCTTGCACGCTTGTTGGTTATTATAATGAGCTACAAAAGGCGTAATAAAAAGTATTCCTGTCAAAGCAGACATCCTACTACTCCCCAATCCACCATTCGGGACCAGGCTTATTTTTCTGCAGATCCCACTCGTAGAGTGTTCCGTTAATTTCAGCGTACATAGTTGACCCGCTTGGATCGAAGAAAAGCGCATCCACTGCTATGCGTATTCCAGGTTTTCCGAGCCCTTCTAACGGTAAGACAAGAGTTTCTTCCGTCTCAAACGACGTCGCATCGATCACATGAATGATATTAAAACGGAAGAGAGTATCATGCTAAGGATTCAGAACACCTGTTTGAGAGGTAGGTATATCAAAATGTGAACATCAGACGTACCTCGACAAATACCAGAACTTCTTTTCCCAATTTTCCACTGCTGAATTGCAGATGTCGTGCAGGCCGGTCATCATACTCAGACTTGGGGACATCCATGAATGTTTTCAAAGGAACTTTGCTTCGGATCTCCCAAACAGACACTCTGCTGCGAGCCATAGCCATAGCAAACTTGGACCCATCGGCAGAAAATGCAAGTACTGGTGCCTGGATGATAGGAAATGTTTTTGGGTCCATGGGAATGGGAATGGACATGCGGGAAACAAAGGAAAAGTTCAGATTGTTTGTGTCACCAGTTGAATCTGAATAGTGAATGTCAATCGTTTCCTTGACTCGTTCCTTCTCTGCTGCGTTCAGGAGAATGTGTCTGTCAGGGGATAGTATGACTTTGAGAACACATTAGAGCAGATTCAACATGAAATTTGGGACAAACCGAGACTATCGTGCTTCGACTTCGAGTTGAGCTTTAGATCATGATCTATTCTCCCGGACTCAATTAGAGGAAAAGTATGCGATGCATCAGTTTCAGTAGTAGAGATGTCGTACAGCTTCCAATGGTCGATAAACCGCACCCCAAAAGTAATTCCCAGGGGATTTTCGGTGGATTTTATCAACTTCAAATGAAAAATGTTGGAGTGACCATCAGCGCTACCGTTGAAAGACCAGGCAGCGCGACCAACACGATTGTCGGAGCGGATTTCATGGATTGATAGGTGTAGATAGGTCTGGGAAGTTGTCCTTCCCAAGTACTTTGCGAATAGCAGGATCCGATTGCCTTTGATGGGGGCGAATGAAATTTCTGCTACACGCCGCGACGGATGTCTCGGGACAATGATTCGTGGCTTGACGGCATAATGAGTTGTATACAACGAGCGGTAGGTGAACCAACCTCATGTTTTCCGGAGAAATGGATGTTGTGCTCAAAGATCGGACCGTCCCGGTGATAATAAATGATTCCCCTTTGAAGAGGGCAACGAAAGTTGTCGATTTCAGATTCCTCGTCATCCGTGAATCTGCAAGGGTAGACGATAGTGTTCAAACTTTGATACATACACAAAAGATTCTCACAAGTTGGGGTCAACGATGATGGTCTTTCTGGGAATCCTTGACTTTAGCAATGATGAAGGCGGTTCATCCATTGAGAATGCGGAAAGAACAATGGTCTGCCATACACTAAGCGCTGAAGCCCTTGGAGCGAGGTCGCCAGAGCTAAACCTTCCAAATATAAACACAACCAAATACAATTTAAAAACATTCATCATGATGATGCAAAGGACTTGCAAGGGACTGTGCATTGCGGCAAGAGTCACTAGCAACTGGTATGCGCTTTCCCTCTCAAGATCTCACCGGTGCGCCTCTTGCATGAAATCTCGCCACTGCTTTTTTCAACTCGCTGATTTGTTGGGACTTGGCCGCGTCATGATGATATGGCTTTTCAAAGGCACTCTCTCCAGTGCGGTCTCTGATATCTGAGTCCTATGCACCTTTTCCGGCGTTGTCGTCTTGTCCCCGGGCGTTGTCTCCAACGCGTCCTCCATCGTGGTTGGGTCGTACGACACATGTACAGGGCCTAAAGGTCACACGACGTAACGCCCTCTCCAATTGACCTATTCAACCGTTGGGCAGCTTGAAGGATCACTCTTACTTATCCTTCCCGCAAAGTCGTTCATGATTCGATCTTGGAGCGCAGCTGGCTGTTCTTGATAACCTGCGGTGATGCCATAAACGTGTGGACCTTCTTGGGCTAGTTGACTCGATTCCCAACGTCGTGTGATCGGTGAACAGTGATACAACAAACTTTTACATGGCTGGGGCGCGGTGGTAGGGGCGTATCGAGGTTGACTACGTGTCAGTTTTGGTTGATCGCCCAAGGGCGGTATTGGATCAGATATAGTAGTGTGTGCCCTGAAAGTTGTATATTGCATCGTTGCTGCCTGCATATGACTTCAACACTACAAATCTACTTGGAGGCTCACGGGTGTTTCCCAACGCCACATCGAGGCTGCGCCGCATGATTATCGCCCTTCGTTAACGGGGAAATACAGTGTTCACATTCACAAGCCAAGATTTGTGGATCATGACGGCGTGTAAATGATCTTTGCGGGCGTCCTGTTATCCGTATCAGAACCCATACGTTCTCAAAATAAAATCTAAAGAGCGAACGTACCGTTTTTCAACACCCTATACAAGCATATCATTAGCGAATATCACAGATAGTGAGCTGTGAGGAAGACGTACATCTTCTTCCCAAGCCACCTGTGCCTGCAACTCGGTCAATCCGAACAACAGAATGACATCATAGTCCACACGATAGTACTTTCCTCCTGTTCCATCGACTCTAGGTAGTGGAGGTTGCTTCATACGTGAAACGTCTACCGTGATATCGCACACGCATTTGTACATATCTGATGTGGTAGCTTGAGATGGGTGAACAGGCCAAGAAAGAGGGCAACTGACCAGCGTCCACATCTAACCACTCAGGATCAGGAAGTTCGCCTCGATAACACAAAATGTATGAGTGGAACTCCGTAAGTTTTGTCTCCGATGCGTGGGTACAGCCGCACCGGAATTCTGTCTTTTCTGATACTGCGGTTTTCTGCTGGGATCGGGTAATTGAGAAATACATAGCGCTAACGGTGAAGTGGGTACACTGACGGCAGGCAAGATGTTGCTGAAGCCTTTAGGGATCCGGTACACGCCCGAAAGTGTTTGGAACATAGATGATGAGCGTTTCAAGTGTTCTGGGTTTGTACTGTCATAGCATGGAGCGACGCCGAGACCATACGCTACTTTGCAAATGCGGCTTCGAACAATGCTGTTAAGGTGGAAGGACACTGCACCATCCGAAACTGCCTTGTTACTGTTCAAGGGATGAGAAAAGGAATTATCGATCACAAAGACGTACACCCGATTGTCGGGCCGGAAGATGTTGAGACGAAAGGGCTTGAGTGATCTTTGGACCTCGCTTGATAACCAGTTGCTAGCCGCAAAGCCTCCCACAAGGACGACGTGCTGTCCATTAATGGCAGATCAGGCATTGACTTGTCGAAGTGTAGAACGTCGACGTACCGAGATCCTTCCTTTAGCCGACTTCCGCTGATCTAAGATGGCGTTGACAATGCACTCGACTGAGGGCTTGAAGAATGTACAGATGTCATATCTGCGA
>NW_001889884.1:597890-598951 GCF_000143565.1 Laccaria bicolor S238N-H82
TATTTTGGAAGCATAACGAAACATCTCGCTAGCTTCATTTTATCATGTTCGAGCTTTTAAAGATGTCTTGGTCCGGCATTCTCCCTTTGTCTAGTGTCTATGCTGGGTGCTGAGCGGTACAGCGATGTTTGCGAATTGTAGATGATTGTAGGTGATGGTCGTAAACGAACGTAAAACCGTTAACAACACATGCATCTGGCAATGACAGGCGCCCAAGTCAGTGCTCTTGATCACATCGTCATGACCAGGCCTCAACGTTCGACTTCAACCAGCGATGCATGTTTAACCAGGCAAGCCTCTGCGATATTAAGCGGTGAAAACTCCTACCATATGCTCACATGTACAATCAGCCGAATCCCTCAGTGAACCGTACGTTTTGCCAGTCTCCATTTTTTGTGGTGTGAATTTTTTCGCCAGGACTGGAGCATCTGCATAAATATATTGCTGCGAGTGCCTTTCAAGTTCACTTCAAACGAGCGCCATGGCCCATCCGCCACCTCGGTGTCACCCACCCACAGATGAAAGAATTCTGCAAAAAGTCCGTTGTCCGTCACTGGATAACAGGGGATTCCAACACAAGGATACTCTGGCTCTCTGGCTTCACGGGGAACGGAAGTCCAGACCAACGTATCTTCCTTCCTGCCAAAAGTTCATGGACACCATCAGTCTCTGTCTTCATCTCAAATTCCAATCCCTAAGACCACTTAGACGGAATCCGCAGACGTATGAATCTAACGTGAGTTCTTTGCTTCACTTTGACGCGTTTTATTCAAATGTGAATGCGGCGGAAAGAACAATGCTTTGCCACATAGTACATAAGCGCCAATGTCAATATGTCGACCTCTTACAGGATCTCAAGGTGAGCGACAGCAATTGTCTCAGCGGCCACAGCGACTCAGTGTATTTTCGACCAAAGCTTCATCGTACGGCACCGCGCTCGAATCTCCCTGACAACGCACCTTTTAGATATGTGTAAGTAGCTTCACATGCTACCACCTTTGCACGCAAGCTGATCCACCAGTCATCACAGGACATGAAACCAGAGATCTTCTCAATTCCAT
>NW_001889884.1:609689-708360 GCF_000143565.1 Laccaria bicolor S238N-H82
CCAACAAGTGTGTCGTAGCCATGAGGGAGAGACATGATAAATTCGTGGACGTGAGCCGCTTTAGCTGCGCGGCGTATGTCAACCTCAGAGACAGCTGGGTTGCCGTATCGGATGTTCTCAGCAATGGTAGCGTCAAAGAGGTTGGGGTGCTGAGACACCACGGAGACGTGGTCCCGGAGGTGCTTGATTTCAACGTCACGAAGTTCATTGAGGCCAATAGCAACTGAACCAGAGCTAGGCTCGTAGAGGCGTTGGAGTAGGGAGGCGATGGTAGATTTGCCAGAGCCCGAAGAACCAACGATCGCGACACATTCGCCATCCTCAATGGTGAGGTTGACATTCTTGAGGATGGTAGCTTCCGGCCTCTCCGGGTAGGAGAACTGAACATTGTTGAAGGTGATGTTACCAGCCAGTTCAGGTCGCAGGACACCTCGCGATTCATCGGTGGACGAGACGTCGAGCTGGATGAGCTTGTTGAGGTCGTTCGTAGCTTCCACAGATTTCGCAATCTTCTCAGCTGTGAGTGAAAGCCAAACACTCAGTATCATTTTTTGTTTTCGCGAAAAACGTGAGACGCACTAAAAGCCATCAGTTGAGAGCCAATCGTCACACTGAACACCACAAGATTGAGGACCTCAACCATCTGAAGGTAGGTGTACGTTCCCCGCGAAATGAGAATGGCCCCAACATAAAAAAGGAGCGCTTCAGCGAGGTAGATGAGGCCACTTGCCAGCCCGTAGGTGCAGCCTTCAACAAAAGCTCCCATAACGCCAGTAATGAGAGCTTTGTCAGTCGCAGCGTCAAACTGTGACCTAAAGATACCCTCAAACGCCATACACCTGATCCCACGGATATTGGAGATAGTCTGCAAACATCCACACAATCAGTTTCTTCTTCCTGGATCGAAAAAGAAAGAAAAAAGCTTACTTCATAATACACCTTCGCAACCTCCTCCCTCGCCCTCTTATTCCTTATCTCACACCTCGACACCAGCCTAGTCTGCACCATCATAGTCACCGCAAAGACAGGCGCAACAGCAAACCCAACCAAAGTCAACTGCCACCCCCTCACCAAAGCCCACACCAGCCCCACCCCCAACATCGTGCCCACGACACAAAACTGACCCCACACCACAGACACTAAATTGCGCGCGTCATCACCGTCCTTCACCAACACCTGCACCATCCGCGTCGGGGCATTTGCTGACTTGTCAAAGTACTTCTTGTCCTGCGCCAAGACCTTGGAGAGGGCGAAGCCCCTGATGTGCGTTATCCACGCCATGCCGCAAGACTCCATGATGAAGTACTTTGAGCCAAGAAGGATGCCGTCGATGGCTGCGATGCTGAGGACTATTCCACCGAATTTGTTAATTGTGGCCACGTCCCTTGCGCCAATGGCAACTTCATAGAGTAAGCGGGAGAGCAAGTAGGAGAAGATGGGTGTCATGGCTCCAGAGAGGCAGCAGACGATGAGTCCAAGGAAGAGGAAAGGTTTGTGAGGGATTGTAGGGTAAACGTTGCGCATGAGGGCCCAGAATCCTAACCGTTCTACCTCCAGTCCTTCGTCGGGGGAAGAGTCAGAAGCAGAGTTGTCGAGTTTGAGACTGACCCCAGAAGAGATCTTCTCCGCATCCCACCGTGTCCGAGCAACCCTCCTAAGCGTAGGGTGTCGTCCGTTTCGAGCGCATGAGGCACTTCGTCCAATCACCTGCTTCTCCTTCTCAAAACCCTCATCGTCATCGTCGTCAAATGCCTTAGATAACATTGCCGACCTATCAGTAGGAACAAAAGTTGGAGATGTAGGCGTAAACGGCAAGCTGAACCGCCTGCTGGCAACAGTATAGGCAGCAGTCGGTGTAGTGGGCGAGGGAATCTGGATGCTCAAAGGTCGTCGTGGGCCGTCAGAGGGGATAACGATCTGGAGCTGAGATGGTGGTGTTGGCGAGAACGTAAGCCGGTTGACCCTGGACGGGGGTCGTTGAGTGGTGACGGCTGCACTTGGAACTTGAGTCGAGACCAGATCAGCAACGACATCAAACATCCAATTACCCAACGTCAGAGGGCGGATGGCGACGCTTTGGTGCTTCAGGTGAGCAGGAGCGGGGTGACTTTGCTGTGAGTCCGTCTCAGGATTCTCTTCGAAAGAAGGAGAGTCACCACGGTCTTTGGCGTTCTCATCCTCCACCTCCTTCACAGGAAGATATCCGCCCGTCTCTTGTTGAGCTTCCATCATTTTGCGGAACTCGCCCTTGCCCTCCTCTTCCTCCTCGTCTGCATTAGGGTTCAGAGGAGAAGAAGGCATGCTCTCCAAGTCATATCGGTATCCCTGCTCGACAACCTGTCCGCCCTTGAGAACATAAACGAAATCTTCAGGGGTGATCTGCGACAGATCATGTGTGATAACAATGGTGGTCTTATTCTGCCTCCATAATTTGATAGCTTCGAACACGAGAATGCGAGATGTAGCGTCCAGCGCAGAAGTCGCTTCATCTATTCAAACACAGTGAGTATCTAAATTGAAAAAAAAGAGAGTCAAAAACATACCAAGTATCAAAACCGCTGGATTCCTTAACCGAGCACGAGCAATAGCCAAGCGCTGCTTCTGACCACCACTAAGCCCAACTCCTCCCGCTCCTCCACCCAAAACCGTCTCGTACCCATCTGGCAAGTCCCTAACAAACTCGTGCATGAGCGCAGCTCGACAAGCATCCTCAACCTCCGTCCTTGACACTCCACGCTTCCCCCAAACACTAGCCGCAACATTATCGCAAACGCTCTTCCCATCCAGGATAACAACCCCACCCTGACTAACACCAGCTATCTGCTCCTGCATCCACTCCTCGTCCAGAAAACGCATATCCTGCTCATCAAGGCTGACCTCTCCAAACTGGGGCTCGTACATCCTCAAAAGAAGCTGTGCAACAGTGGACTTTCCAGAGCCAGAAGATCCAACGATGAATGTCGTTTCGTTGGCTGGGAGGTAGAGCGAAACGTTGGACAAGACGGGAATGGTGGGCCGGGAGGGATAGGCAAAGGTGACGTTGTTGAGCGCGAGTTCACCGTAGCATCTTGTTGGGGTGAATTTTTCGAAGCTGCGCGGGGAGTTGCGAGGCGGAATGGTGTGTGTGGTGGAAAATGCGGAAGGGGATGTGAACAGATTCGTGCAAAACTGTTGGTGGTGGTGGGACCTCATCAGAGGAGACGAGAGAACAAAGGGAGACCATGGCGAATTTTCCTCTTGGCGAGGGGGATGAACTGAGGGATGCACATTTGCAGGTTACTCGTGGCGATAAGGCACGCCCAGAAGACGGCCATGACATCTCCAGCGGATACCTTGCCATCTCTGACCAATTTGGAGCCGAACCAGAAGCCCTGGACGAACATCCCCATCATAACGAACTGGGCGAGAGCCGAGGTCATCCCCCAGACTGCGTTGAGCCGCTGTGACGCGGCCTGGAGACGCACAAATGAGGAGGTGGCGCGTTCGTGTTCGTGCGAGGCGGCGTTGAAGGCTTTGACGGTGGATATAGCAGTGATGGCGCGGTCGATGATGGTTGCTGCGATGGCGGTATGCTGGCGCTCAGAGGCGAGGAGAGGTGAGGCGAAGCCTTGGGAGAGGCCCTGGATGAACATTAGGAGTGGAACTGCCGATAAAATAACGAGGGTGAGTGCCCAGGAGCGCATGAAGGCGAGAATGAGGCAGGTAAGGCACGTAGTGAGGTATTGAACGAGGGTACCGGATGCAAGAGACGTCGCCATTCGAACGTCATCAGTTTCTCTGAAATCGTTTGTCAGATTGAACAATAAAAGTTTGCTGAAGAAAAAAAAAACGCAAACCTGGTAAATTTGGCCATGAGACCGCCAGCACCGATTGGGCCATCACCCTCGGTTTGGACAGTAGCATCGGTAGCACCCATATGGGTGTCAAACCAAACCATATCCTTGTGAGTTACAGCGTCATAGACAGCCTTGCGCAGTGCTTTGACGTTCATTTCTCCGGTCCATATCCACAAAGACGAGGTGATACTGCCCAGGGCGAGCGAGCCAACAGCAAGTCCGATGAGCTCGAGTGCGGCTAAACCTACACCACGTAAGAGCTGTTCCTTGGCTGCTTCCGGTGGATTGGGAGCACGATTAAAGGTGGCGAAAGCGTCAAAGGCCTGGCCAATGACATAGGTCATGAAAGGCGCTATGCCACCGGCAATGACGGATGAAAGAATGGCAGGGATGAGAAGGCAGAGGAAGTGTTTCTTTGAAATGAGAGAATAAAGGAGGCGAATAGAGGGAGTGATAGTGGGTTGCGCAGGTGGTTGAGGAGCGAGTGTAGGTAGAGTATCATCGTGCTTGATGTCCGTGAGCTTGATGTCAGAGTCAATGGAAGATCGTGGAGTTATCGCAAGTTCGTATACGAGCTCGTTGGTATCAACAGCGAGAGCCTTGCTGCGACGCATCGTTCAACGAGCGTGAAGAGCTTGAACGACAGAGAAGAGTCTTCGAATTTCCATTTCTCTTTTGTTGCAAGGAGACAAAGAGGAAGATCGGCTATTTGCCTTTGTTTGGTCATTCCGGAAGACAATAAGAGTGGTTTCCGGATCAGGGAATCGAATCTCAGGCCCGTCACAGGACAATGAGGAGCCTCCGGGCGCTGGGAACTTGACGTCAAGACTTCGGTCAGTGGCGACAAAAGACTCACAAAAGTGTCCCCAGCAACCTACCATACACGGCAACTGTGCGCCGGAGGCTTGTGAAAAGATCTTGAAAGTCTGACCAGGATGTTAATGTTGTAGCAAGGCGGGAAACGTTTTGAACTTTGAAGATGGCTACTTATAATATTGGTTGAGAGTGAGGGTAGTATGAGGGGTGTGAGACCAACCTTGCGCCGCCATTTCAGACCGTAGTCTAACAGAGCTTCGAGCATGGCCGTTTGAGTTTTACCGAGATGCTCTGTGGAGTATTCCTAGTTCTCCAAGTCAGCGGAAAACGACTAGAAATGTGTTAGAACTAACTTTGCCAAGCTCCATGGTTCATAGCATGGAGAGGAAGCCTAAAAGGTCGACCAAGTCCATTTGTCGCTCCTGAAGAAAGAGTTAGGTCGACCCAGATCGTGGCAGCTAACACCACCTCCGTAAGGTGCAGATACTGCAATAACAACTCCCAGAGCTGTTCATGAGGTGAATGAAGGAGGAACGGAAACCCCGTAGACGTTATCTACAAAGGGCCTTGTTTGCGGATACTTGAGAAATCATCCAGACGGGTCGTTATACCTTACATACCCAACGGTCGTCATGAGACCACTTCGCTGGAGTAAGAATGATACACGGACAGGTCGCGTTTTGTGCTGACTCGGAGGAGACCATGTAGTGCACTATCGTCTGAATGAGATGTTCACGACTGAGAGAAGTTATGAAAATGAATAGGTCGCACCTCCCATCTTTCAAACGCAAAAACATCAAGAAATTCGATGTCAACGTCACTTCGTTTGTCGTCTTTCTATGAAGGAACACCAAACTCCCACTAGTGCCCCTACATTAGGAGAGCATCAGTCCAGTGCATGTTATTTCAAGTATGCATACGCGCCCTGTTATAGCTTGCCGGAAACTCGTTTTAGAGTCGGAACCACCGCCAACTTGATCGCAGAATTTGGGAAGATGGGATATTTTGCGAAATTGGCAAGAGCTTCCGTGTATACCCTATCGAGAATACAAAGGTCAAAAAGGGAGTGTAGACGTAGTTGAAGTACTTACGGTTTCCCTTCCCGTGTAACCCATGCTTGCATGGTCGAAGCTGGGATGGCTGATTCCAGCCAGCGGAGGTTCATGATTAATTGCCGTGATATGGGGTCAAGCAGCCTATAGATGGGAGTCAGAGTGGCCTTGCAACTGCTAAATGCGTAGCTGTCCACCGAAATATTGAGAGGCACGATGAAGGTTTGGAGTATAGTTTCGCTAACGTGTTTTGCGACTGGGATTGAAGGAAAGGCAGTGACGCATGGGCTTTTCGTTGGCGCACCTTTCCATCTGCGTGTACGCAGAGTCGAGCAGACGGCACGCTACCTCTTTCGAAGGTGAGTTGAGTCAAGACACGCAAATATGCGCTCACCTTCTATGAGTTCTGATAGTACTGCCACCCTACCCAGTTCGCAATCACAAAGTACGACCCGGTCGGCACAAGCAGGAGAATGAAGTACTTATAGTGGGCATCCTGCGCAAGGGCGTCGAGAAGCTAGTCGGCCGAAAGGTTAGACCTTCCTCCCTAGTGGCATAGAGGCAAGACGTTACTCGTATTCCAGATAACGGCAAGAATGCGCTGAATAGGACAGGGTAGCTCCCTAGGACGAAGAAGACGATGGAGGTCAAGATGAGGAGGTGACTAGTAAATGTGGACAGTCACAAGTTGCCTTTCATCCACGATTACGACCGCCGCTTTGCGGTTTTGACGCGATAGGGAGCTAAATACACGAAGAACTCTCTTCGCTTTGGCCCCAGAAACAAAGAAAATGAATAAAATTATGAGCAACGGTTGAAACACGGGTTTGTCAGTCCTTTTTGCCCTCTTTTCACTCGTCAAACGAAACACCTCCGGCAGATCTAAAACGACCAAGTTCCTCGCTCCGATGGCCAACCTCTTCACTCCAAGAACACTTATTCAACGCGTTGTCGATTCCGACTTCAAATGGCAAAAATTGGTGGAAGCAAAATGACCGTGCTTCAAGGTGCTTTACTTTCTCCCTTACCCCAACCAACTTATGCTCAACCTTTCACTTGTTGTGCGGTGAACAGGCTTTCTTTCTCGTAACCTGCTCGTGGACAATTTCGCAAGCCACTGAAGTCGCAGAGGCTCCCAGAAATCGTCTAGCAACGTTCATTTTTCTCATTGTAACCACTGCTATGGAATCAAAGGTCGTTTGGACGACGCCGCCTCCTACCTTTAACGTCTTGACAGTGACTGTGTTTTCACAATGGCGGACGGTCGTGATCTCTCGACATTGTAACGTTCCGCGTCCGTTGGAGCCGTCTTCTTGCATGCTGTCAGTGTTTCACTACAATCCTAATTCTTCCGATGACTTACACGATCTTTTGGTGTAGAAAACGCGAGGGTTTGAGAGGGAAAATTCTGGCGAAAGCTATGTTCAAACATCAATACTAGAAGGACGGGGTGTTGATGGTATTTATGTAAGTTTTTCCCTTCTGTTGGTTTTGACACAGTGGGTTTGACGTGTCCGGCGTTCGTAGAGCCTGAACCTGGCAGAACGGGCGAAGTAGCGGAATTTTCTTTCAAGAGGGATGAAGGTATGTGCGTTTTTTTGTCATGTAAGTCACCTTCTGCTGATTTGGAAATACGTAGAAATTCAGAGGAAGTTCCAACGTATTTGATTCGTGCCACCTCGTGGATGATGAGCCCTGTGGTCATTCAAGAATCGTACGTGAACTGGTACCCCCCCTTCTCTTTCTATTTGCTGATACCATGCAGGCTCACAACTGCCTATTGTGGATCGTTCCCCGCGTTGCATCTTCACCTTGGACTCTATCAGCGGCGTCGCTACTTTTGCTCAAAGACACGCCAGAAATATCTGCCCATCTTCTGCAGAAAACGATCACGTCACCATCTCTGTGACAACATGAGAGCTAATGACCCCCATGCCAGTGCGAAAAGGCAACGGCATCAACCTTCCATCGTCGGAGTCGTCTCTGCTTCTTCCATCGATCCCTTTCATTGCAGCAGCCATCTTTCTTGCGACGCTTCCAACCCCCTAGCTTCAGACGTATAATTTGGCTTGCTCACCCGCCATCATTAGAGTTTTCCAACGGCGTATGCATGGCTCGCTCGTGAGCCAACTACGTTCACCCCTGCCCAGGCTCCCAGAGCGGATCACTACAGGGGGTTCGGGACAATTGTTACCCCCGGTACAAAGACGACAATGCATGGCATTGATGAACTCCCGGAGCTGCTGATGCTGCTACACGTTATGCTCATGGACGGAAGCTTTTGCACCAATCCAACATTCTCAGAGATTATCTGGCTGCTTGGCCACGCATATCAAATTGAAACCACAGTTGCATTGCCATTCATAACAGCTAGCCATTACGTAGAAATCTCATCGACTTCTCTGTAGAAGAGCAATTGGGCGTTCCTTTCAATGAATTCCTGAAAAGCAGAGCTATCAACGGATGCACAAAAGAATTTCCTGTGATCGCCACCTACTTTGAGGACAGGATTTGTTTCAGGGTTGACAGCCTTGACTTCACTATACGTGCGTTCACCATCCGTGGATTTACCGTCCGTGCATTCATACCACTGCTGTTTATCCTTGGGGCCATACTGTACATATGCAATATCTGTTCATATGTTTGATGAGTGCAAGGGTACGCTAGAAGGAAGCTTACATTGACCAATTGCAACTCCTTTGGAGCCAAACGTAACATCCAGCTCCTTGCTGGGGTTCTTATCATCGGTCGTATGAGCCACTACTGCGTAGAGATGGTACTTCTTTGTGCTACCACCATCAAGTGGGGCAAGAACATCATTGCCGAACAGGGTGACCCTTTCGCGGGATTTCTTGCCTTTGGACGCATTGTAAACATTGATCTCGAAGCGGTGAAGTGATATGATGAGCACCCGAGGCAGCTGCGTAAACGACTTCGTCTGCTCAGCAACCGAGGATGGTCCCTTTATGGTAGGGCATACACTGTCGACTCAAAAGTTGAACACGATGTCATCGCAAGTAAACGGAGGCACAACGTACAAACTTCCGCGTATCAGCAGGCTGCTTTCGATGATACTAGCTATGTTGACAGGAACTCCAGATTTTGGTAGTTGAGTGGAGTCTGGGGAAAGCTCAAGAACGTAGAACGGCAATTCGGAGATATGCTGTGTCAAAAATTAGCCAATCAAATCGTGACTTCGGCAATCATGCTCACTGCTGTGGGTTTTCTCTAGAATTAATAGAGGACATCAGCTGTCGGTTCACCATACATAAATGGAACTTACCTCTTTGTCGGGCAATTTCAAAGGCTAGGGAGTGACATAAGTTAAATCTGATCGCGACTGGAACAAATGGTCTCACCAGATGACAGTTGCACATCACGACAGACTTCAGTTTTCCGCGGAATGTAGGAGCCAAGTAGTTAAACGCTTCTGATTCTTGAGAAAGCATGAAATTGAGAAATTGACACGCATCGTGTGGCCCATGGTCCAGAGACATATTTTTTTAATACCCAAAATACGATTCCTACAACGTTTTAAGACTTCACGGTTTTTCTATTCCGACGAAGCACTTACTTCAAATTGGTCTCGCAAAGCGTCGGTTCTCTCACCCACCCTCAAAGCATAGATTAGCTCCGCAAGCATCTCACTGAGTGCCGTTCTCCACTTCGAGCTATCCTAGGTATGTCTTCTCGATCGCTCGTGAACGGCTCTCTAGCATGTAGTCTATAACCGACTTCTGTCGTCCCCTTGAGTCGAATAGCTCGGTAGTCCCAGCAAGACACTGGAAAATGGCATTTATGAAACATGTGTCCTTAGGATTCTTCAAGCCCCAAACCGGAACGCCTAGCATACATTCAAATCAGCGAGGCACAGTTTACAGAAAGAAATCACCCTACTTCCTCCAGGTTGACGGCGATTCCATGCAAGTCGACCAACGAGTGCATTGCCACTTTTGAGATGGAGAAGGAGAGCCCAAATTGCTTTTGCAGCATGCTCCCGACCACCACTTGTCAAGAGATCAAACTTCTCCGTTGTTTGAAAGTAGATGAAAGGCTTTTCCTTTGGGCGTGTGTTGTGCAAAATGTCTTCCAAATAAGCCTTCGGAGTATACACCCTAGCGATGCTGAGATAAGTGTGCGCGATCCGGATACTGAATGCCTGAACATGTTGTTAACCGAGAGATAGATGCATGCGGCAGTGGTGGATATAAACTACCTCAAAGCCATTGCTAACGATGTGAGGTGCTGATTCGGTGTCAAGCTGAATACAGGATAACATCTGAGCAAATTGTTGGGCTGTGGCTTCATAATCGTTCTTGATCTGCTTTATTTTCTTTTCCTAAAATAACATATGAAATGTCCGAATTTTGCGGAGGAAAAGAGGGCATGGCATACATACAGTGACGATTACATTCAAAGTCTTCGCCTGTGGAATCATGTAGATGAACATGAGGGAAATATCAGCAGGGGGACGGAACTAGCCTCATATCTGACGACAGGGATTTTCGAAAACCGATTGCCCCCAGTGACCTTGCTGGAGCCACTGAGGTAAAGATATCCGTCATCCACGGCTGAACAATTAATGAAGCCCTTCTTTTCAGCTTTTACGGCGACGTCGAGGCTGAGATGGTGGGGCGTACTTGGCATCCAAATGAGTAAGAGGTAGATGAGCAGCAAACAGATAAATCACCTCCAAAGCCGATCCTCGCTAAAGCGATGCCTCGTGTTGTGATAGGCCAGGATAACCTCCATGAACCGATGAAGGAGCTCCTCGCTTCCCTGTTCACCCTTGATGCCTTCGTCCTCCTCAGAACTATCATCTTCAATGATATCTTTTTCAGTAAGCCTACGAGTTCGTAGGTCACGCAAAGCGGTAAAAAACGTGAAGAAAGGGTTGGATAGAAAGTTTGAAATAGCCCGAGCTCCAGAAACGAGTGGTTTTGAGTCATGCCCTGTCGTTCTCTTGCTGCCGGCGGTAAAGAGGGGGTCAGACGAGAGATCAGGTTCAGTTGCAGCCAATAGGTTTCCCAGCATTGTTTTATATGCTAGATCAACCTCAGCCTTCTTGATGGAATCATCGTATCCAGGAACAACGCGGTTTGGGTTCAGATTGTAAATTGGTACGACCCGAAAAGCTGAGAAAGTTGCCCTCTGCCAGCCAGAAGCGCTGAGAGTACGGCCATCCGTATCGTATAGAACATTGTGAAAGTGATTCGCTTCGGATAGATTCTGGAAGTCAAACGGTCTGTAGTGATGAGCAGGGGTAACCCTGGGGTCAACTCAGGCTGACCCTGACCCTTACCCTCCAAAACCCTTGACCCTTGGCTGGGGTCAAGGGTTTTGAAGGGTAAGGGTAAGGGTATCTCAGGGGTTGGAGGGTAAGAAAAGGACCCCGGTCAATAGCAGAAACGGTCTGGTCCCGATCCGGACAAAAAATTTGGATTTTTGCAAATCGGCCGGGAGCCAGTCCGGACAGAAAGTGACCAAACGTTGAAACTAGCCAGAACCCCAGCCCGGACAGGATTGCTCAGGGCACATACACCCTCAGGCAGCAATCCGGACAGAAGGTCTCTTAGCTGAGTCGTGAAGTGCGCGATATGGCGTGTGCCACTCTTCCCTGAGAATGAGTGTTCGATCCTTGCACTAAACATTTTGTGCACTGTCCTTACTTTTCACGTGTTTTTGTAGTTGTTATGCTCAATAAGCCCGGATAGCCTGTCAGCCATTCCAGGAACCTCATGGACTTTGTAGATAGATCGAGAATACTGATTCTTGTCTGTTGAAGCTCTGGGGGCGTCTCTGGACTCTTTGCGCCTACCTGGGCCGATTTTTACGCCCTGGAATGGCTAGATCTGCAAATCCGGATGAATTTTTGCCGAAAAACCCCCAGATCCACCAACCCGGACAAATTTACAAAATTTGAGGTAGGCCGGGTACAATCCGGACAGAAACTGCGAAATGGCGTCCGGACAAAACCCCCATTTTCGGGATCAGACCGTTTCTGCTATTGACCGGGGTCCTGTAAGAAACCCCAGCAGGGTTTGGACAAGGGTTTGGAGCAAATAACTGCTCAAGCTTTATAGATAGTAAATAAATAGCAAGAGGCCTTTGAAATATACATCATTCAAGTATATTTATGACAGTACACATGGTTTTCAGTAAATTTTTGATGAAATATGAGGAATTCAGTGTATTCTGAACAATGCTAAGTGTTGCAAAGGTAGTGAGGCCTCTTTGGATGATATTTTATCTGATTTGATGTGATTTAAAATCATTTTATCTGAAGTACTTACCCTAATATTAGAGAAATGAAACCCCTGAAAAACCCCTGAAAAACCCCTGACCCTCCAGAAGGGTCAAGGGTTTATTGAGGGTCACAAAATCCTTACCCTGACCCTTACCCTCCTGACCCTTACCCCTGACCCTTGGAGGGTTGACAAACCCTTGCACATCACTAACGGTCTGACATCATAATGATCGAGAGATTTCGCCTGCTGTGATGTGTCCTTCTTGTTAGAGAAGATCCCCTGAACAGTTCCTCATCCTTGAGCAAGAAAAATGGATCTGCCATGATGGGAAACAGAGGGTGAAGGACAAGAGCAAGGAAAGACTTTAAGAGCAAGAGTTGAACGTTCCAGACAACTCCAGAAGTACCTTTGTGCCTAAATCAGACCGGTACTTAGCAAAAAGTTCCGCCTCGGGCGTTCCTGGTACGTGCTCAGGCCAGAAGAAATATCAGACTGCAACTGTCCAGGACACTTACATACAGTGGGAGTGCCCAATCCTATGCTGTAATGGCTCAGGAAAGGATCTACGAAAGTTGAATGCCTTCTGTCATGTAACATATGCGGGTCGGAGGTCCTCTCTTTGTCAATAACATCTTCAAATCGGATAGTATAGCTGACCTGCAGGTCGATGTGACGATAAAGGAATTACTGGGATGATGGCACACACCTCAGGCTCATCACACAACACAGACCCTGCTCCATTAGCAACTATTGTCACAACAGATGTGGCAGCGACGCGACGCGGATGGGTACAAGTGGTAACATTTTCTTCAGCAGCCCATCCTGCTTCGAAGAGGTAGTGGCAGTTTTGGAAGAGATCAGAGTGCTATGAACCCAACCGCATGAGTAGTTTTCCCACATGCCTGGCATCTGACCAATGATGGTGACGATGCTGTATTTCTCAAAATAGCATTTGCCTATGATATAACGCCGATGAACATGGATCTTTGACTTGAATTCCGAAACACGTACGATGTTTGAAAATGGTAGGTGTCTCTCACTGTGCTTCGATAGAGAGCTGCGAGTACGGCGGGGCAGAAGACATTGCATTTCCCTCTCCTGTTGTAAGATAGAGGATGAGGCTGGACTCGGATACCATGCTGCCTGCAGATTGCAACACCACAGCTAAGCACCAACGCCAACGCCAGCACCTGTAGTAGGACCCCATCCTCCTCCTATCACCCCTCTTCTTCCTCCTCCACTTCAGTGTAGGCCTATCTCCATTCGGCTTCTTCCTCAACCTTGACACATGCGGGGACGCAGGTCCTTCACCGTCCCAACACCACTTTGGGGAACGACACCATCTCCGAATGCGGGACTGCATCGTTCACTAGCCTTCTCTGGGGACTTATTCCTGGTCCCAGACAAAACTCTGGCGTCCCCTTACCCGTCTTCCATGTAGGTAGACCGTAGGGCTGGAAGGATGATGGCAACTTCTGACAACTTCCATGTCCATGGAGGTGACGTCCCTGCCGAGAGCTTTGCGTAGGTCTTGTCCAGCTTTGTGATCTTTTTCATAGCCAGCTTCCTGGGTCATCCTCCTTCCACATTTCTCTCTCCGGACGCGCGTTCTCACCTCCCACTCTCATAATCCCGCCCTAGGTCCCCATTGGCCGTCACACCCACTTGCAAGGTCTGTGCGAACACGCCAACAAGTCTTCTAGATCTCACATGCAGAACGCACATGGCCATTTAGTTAGCATTAAAACATTCAAGGGGGCGGAGAATGACGAGGCGTCCAAGTGGAAAGGCAGCGGGATAGGAATGGGGCATGGGATGACACTCGTCGGCGGGATGGTGGTAAGATGAGGTAAATGGGTGGGCAGGTCCTTAGTTTCAACAAGCACTTCTGCCTTGTTGGAACCTCAGTGTCTTGATAAGTAGCAAGAATCCGTGTTCAAAATGAAAAGTCTTCCTCGTTTTGTTCTGTCTTTTGTTTTGGGTTTCGTGATATGCAAAGTTCAAAAGCTGAAACTTTGAAGAGTAGGAGACGGGGTAGGTGTGTCACTGCCGGCTTTGGCATGGAATTGGGGAAGATCTCTGGATTGTCCTGTGCCAGTGATTCAACCTGCGTGCAAAGGTGTAGTATGTGAAGCTGCTAACACATATATCCTCTCCTCGTCTTTGAACTAGACACGTTGTCAAGGAGATTTGAGTCCTTTAGCCCAATAGATGCGGTGCCATACGATGAAGCTTTGGCAATCGAGAGTACGCTGAGTCGCTGGGGCTGTTCATCGCTCACATTCTGTAAGAGGTAGGCATATTGACGTAGATCTCTGGCAAGATTGCGGCAACCTGGGATAGTAGAAGTAAAGAAGTGGTCAAGTTGTATGCCGCAATGTGACTTTTGAGGATTACATACATGTACGCAACATGTACGGATCCTTTCCTAACACTTTGGAGATCTAACTAAACGCTCCTCAACGCTAGAATTACATATATCATACAATAGGGGTGACACTATATGAGAATCGATATTGCAGTCTTGCTTGGATCCAGAACAAAATACCGCGTTTTCTGATCGTTAAGTTCCTGGCTTAGTATACTGGAACGCTTCAAGGTCTTCCTTCAAATTCAGTGTTTTGGCAGCATCACGGATGATTTCCGGAGTCGATAATGCAGACTCCGGAAATGCATTGCAGGTCGTCGTCGCATAATGGAGGATCGTTTGGTCGCCAGCATCTCAAATAACAACAGGTAAGGTCTTGAGCCATTATCAGCCAATCTCGTTGACGACGGACGGGAAGGGCCAACAATATTGAATACATCCTGCTCCCCGCAAGCTTGGAGCTCCGTCGACGACTGAGGAAGTCTGGCCGCACAGGGGGCCGATGGCTTATTGGGAACGAAGGTCTGGTAATACTGCTGCAAGTAATTGACCGCGGTGTGCTGTGGCGATGTCGGACATGGACACATGGTCGCAACCCATCCAACGTCTTGATCTCAGGGAAGCTGGGTTGCTGGCCCCAAGAGCCAGAGCGAACTTCCTGACAAAAGGCAGCAACAGATGGGTCGTTTGCAACTTGGGTGTCGCCACCTGGATATGCAGTTGTTAATGCCTTGCTAACAAACTTTCACAGAATTTCCCAGGTGCAGGCAATATTGCGTGCATAGCCATAGTTGCAATACTTGGCCTTGTTCAAGTCTTCCAGTGGGAAGCCGCGTTTCCGCAGATCATTGGGAACATAGCGATTCGTCCAGTTGAAGTTGTTGTACGATGGCTTGAGGAAGGCATAGGAAATTTCCTCTGCTGTGGTGGACAGCAACTTCATGGCAATCCGAGACTTGAGCGCACATCTTTGCGTAACGTAACGGCCAGTCTGAGTACTCATCTCCTGGAATTGCCGAGCTGATACAGCAATTGAAGATGGTCGTTGAAGCCTGGATGTACCTCTGTGATAGCTAGGGGATGCAGTTTCCCTTTGGGCTCGATATGGACGAGCACAACGGCAGCACAACCATAACAGAGGTTTTCCGTAACTGAGCCAGGACGAATGAGATACCCCTGGATCGATAAGGATGCAATCTAGACACTCGCCGTTTTTTGCAGCATTTCTATCCTGGGACAGGTCGAGCAAGTAGGCTTGAAATCACGTCGGCGTAGTAACTTATTTGAAAGACCCAACATTAGTGCTGCCAACTCGTGGATAAATATAGTATGTAGATCACGCACATGTGAAGACAAGGCGTCCTTGGAAAGGATGACTCTTTTGCGATGTAATGCACTGGTATCGCACAAGTATCGCATGTCGGCGTTCCTAGTATTCCTCCAGGCATCGGATGTTGTCCATTTCTTGAGATATCTGTTCACACGGTTTTGACCACGAGATCATTGACGCCGTTAGCCTTGCTATCTCACAACGAATTCAAAATCCATACGAAATCCATAGAGATTCTACACCATAGATAGTCAACATAAGGTTAGGATTAGAACCCAACGAAAGCGTAAAAATGAGCCCGCTCTTGGCACACAAGAGTATCTCTGTGAGCTTTACACCGTGACCACTGCTCCTCTAAATATATCGCTCACCCAAGTATATGTTATAGCATGTCACCCTTGTCACTGGTTTCACAGCTAATGACTGCCTATACAACAAAGTCCTCGAATCACTCAGCCCTTTCAGACCCAAACCGAAAATCATCTGTACATCCTCTTTCTCTTCCCCTTTCTCACACAGGCTCATCATTCCTTTCTCTCTCTTTAGGAATAAGCAGTGTCAGACGGCGCCATCTCCTTCTATCTAGACCACTTTGTCCGTCCTTGCCTCTTGTGAATGGTATGCACTGACTTCTGCTACATCCCATTCAACACTTCCGATCCAGGACATACAAGGCGCCAGGGTAACACGTCTAGTGCTTGGAAGTTAGGTTAATTAACTGGAAAATAACCGAGACCAGACCGGACCTAACTGCAAAAAAACTGGACCGCAGTTAGTGGTTAGTCAATTCTGGAAATGAAATAACCGGTTATTTTGCGGTTAACTAACTGTTAAAAAACCGGTTATGACCGGTTACAACCAACCCTATTATACCCCTTCAAAATGCATCTAAAAGCATGAGAAACACTAAAAATCTGACAGAGTTATGGTCAAATCTCTAAATTATTGGCTAAAATAGTAGGCTTTCAAGAATATTATTATAAAATTGTCAATTCTTCACCGAATTTAGCGTTCTTGGGCTTGTTTTAAAGCTACGACGCATGGCAATAATGTTTACTGCAAGGAATATGAGAAATATACGCCGTTTTAATCGATTTTCTATTTTTTCGGTCCTAACCGGTTAGTAACTGCAACTAACCGGTTTTCATCGGTTATCTTCAGTCCAGTTAGGTTATTTTGGGTCTGGGAACGAACCCTAACCGGTCTCGGTCTCGGTTAGAGCCCCTGGGCACCCAATAACCTAACCTAACCGGACTTTCAAACACTAAACACGTCACGAGTATGTGTTTCTAACACCGCTCACCACGGATGTTGTGCAGCGTGTGGCTTTGTCGAGGGAGCAGATGAATTGGGGGGTGGTTAAGTCCGTTAGGTGTTGGAAGCCTTTGAGGGGAAGGGCGCGGCATCGACGGAGGAGGCCGTTGGCGAGGTTGTGGTACATATGGAGCGCAACGTCATGGCAAGTGTCTGCTAAAGCAATCAGAATTCAGCTGGAAACGCGACTAGGGTCATCCCGAACAGCTTCAGATATGAGAGTTATGCTCTCGAACAGCCTGAGGATGTTTGTGTGGTTATGCATGGAGGTACTTAGTTGTTGAATGGATGGTGTAACTGAAAGTAACAAGCAATCACGTAAATTTCTCTACATTTTCTCACTATTCTGTAATCTCTCTGGTACCCATTGCTTCATGTTCCTGTTCCGCGAGGAAAGCTACCACTTCACCTTGTGCCAGCATGAGTGGCGTATTTCCATCAGAATCCTTCACGTCCAGCTTGGCACCATGTTGTAAAAGGACTTGTGCACAAGCAAGGTTGTTTCGTGCAGCAGCAGCCAAGTGCAGAGGTGTTTGTCCAGCGTCATTTTTAGCATTGACATCGGCACCATGCAAGATCAATATCTCAACACACTCAGAACGCACCACAGAGCTGGCACGAGGATTCCCAGTACTTGCATCAATGGCAACATGCAAAGGAGTGTCGCCTTTCTTCGGCCCATACGGGACATTGTGGTGATGGATATTAACATCTGCTCCACCTTTGCAGAGTGCTTCAACCACAGCCGGCACAGTGTCCCAGGTGCGATGTCGTTTTGTACTGTAGCCAGATTCCGTCAACGCAAAGGACAGGACGCTGTGGTTGTCATGATTCAGCTGTGCTGTGTTTGCACCAGCATTGCAGAGCACTGTCAACGTTTGAGCAGTGGTAGGTGCATAAACGTAGTGATCCTTGATAGGGCTGATTGCTGCAAACAGGATACCCTCTCCTGTACCAACCACATTCAAACTGGCACCTGCATCAAGTAGTGCTTGGACTACTTTGGGATCTTTCTGTGATGCAGCATACACGAGCGGGGTCATGCCATTCCATAGCTCTTCAATACCTGCACCGGCATCAAGTAGCACTTTGATAAGCTTGGGGTTTGATCTGCCCCAAGCATCTGCCACAGCGTGCAAGGAACGATCCAGTGGGGCTCCATGTTTTACCAGCAGTTTAATTGCTGCGACACATGTATTGTAGAGCTGCGGCTTGGTCCAGTCGTGCCGGATGAGTTCGTAGATGATATGGGCACACTTTCCCTCTTTATGCACAAAATTAATGTCAGCACCTTCTTTGAAGAGGGCTTGGAGCACAAGAAGATCCTGGTGCACTCTCGTGTCGTGATAGCCCATTTCTTCTGCAATTGCACGCACTGCAGTCTCTCCAGTGGTCTCAACAGTATTGATGTCATAGCCAAGACGGACGAGGCGTTGTATCAGCGGAATATTACCTGCCTGCGCTGCGACGTGAAAGGGACTCCACCCATCATACAATTCGTGGGTACGGAAGAAACCAACACCTTTTCCTTGAATCGGTGGGTTTGGGATGTGCATGCCAATGTCAAGCTGAACAGACATGAGATTCTGAATCTGTCACTGAATTGATCACTCACAAGCGCCGCCAGCCAGAAATGTGCACCAGACATTCCGTAGTTGCAGACACGCTTCGCCATTTCGTCGTAGTCATTTGTGCCAAATTCGGCCTGCATTTGCAGGAGGAAGGCGAAGGTCATAATTTTCCATCGCAGCTCCAGAGGTAACTTCGCAAAAAAGGCGAGGGTAGCTGTTGCGGAATCCATCGTCATACAGAATCTTGAGGTCTCCGTTTGCTCGAAAGGAAAGGGGTTTGTGTAAGTAGATGCAGGGGCCAGCATCATCTTCCCACGATAGGAAGATAGCGTGTCGTGGAAGCGCTCGACGAGGTTCCACAGAAAACTGTCTATATTACTTTGAACGAACCTATAGTAGCGAGGGGTACATAGGAAAGCAATGGAATATGACAACTAGAAATCTAAAACTAAGCCAGCAAAAGATATTAATGACAAAATAACTGAAAAAGCACACCTACTCATAACACAAAATAAAAATCCTCCCATCCTTATCCGAAAGAATAACCGCTCCCTGACTCTGATCAATATTAATCGTCTCAACCGCACTCAAATCCAACTCATCAGGAACCTCCAACGTCCTCACTTCACCTCTCCCTCCTCCTCCTCCTCCTTGCCCACTCGCCAAATCCCTCTCACACTCCCACTCATCCCTAAACGCAGGAAACGTCACAAACCTCAACCACTTCAAATCGCCTTCACCCTCCCCATCCCCATCCCCCTCCCCACCCTCACCATACTCAATCCAAACCGCATGTCCAAAATCAACAGCTACCAACGGTCTAGGCCGATCAGGCGTCCCTCCATCGTCGTCGTCGTCTTCAGAGATCGCGTCGAACACGCGGACAACTTCGAATGGCGTGCTGACGTACCAGAGGTGCATCAGTCCGTCGTCTTGTGCTATTTGCGCGGAGGTGCTTAACGTCGTGGTGGATGTGGTCGGGGGCTCGGAAGAGGAGGAAGAGGAAGAGCGAGGAGGAGGAGGAGGATGGGTCACGCCATTGACGGCCTCCCCAAGCCCAGAAGCAGTCCCATACAGATTATAGTTATCCCATTCGACATGATTGACCGGCACCCGGAAATAATGTTGCGCGAGCACGAACCGCGTGCGATGGCTCACTTGATCGTGTTCCGCTAATAAGACCACTGTGCAGCTTACGCGTGGGATGTTGGGTAGGCTGGGCCACCATTGTCGGACAAAGTGTGCGCTTTCGGGGTACCAGGGTGGGAAGGGGAATGGGTTGGGGTTTGGGGTGGGTGACGTCGTTGCTGCAGTCGTGGTGGTGGTGAGTTGGTGTTGGTTATGGTTATTAGTATCGGGTGGTAAGTCGTCGTTGCCATGTATGGCGGGAAAGATGAATTTCTTCGTTAGTGTTCGTGAAGGTGGCACTTCATGCGCAATGATCGGTATCGAGTCTTTCTTCGCTAGCTTTGTCGTGTACGTCCGTAAAAGCGATAGTGGGTAGAAATGTTGGTAAGCCGCGCCGCTCTCTTCGCAGTGTATGACGATGTTCTCGTCATATAGGATACAACTCCAATTCGACGATGCCACCTATAAAGAACATCAGCTCAAGTCGAAATAAAAGCCGAGACACGTACACACTCAATCCCCGTATCAACAAACACATACTCCGCAACCTCCCAATCCAACAACACATAAAGCCCAATCGTATTCGACCTCGATACCCACACAAAGGCCGATAGCAACCTCACCCCAGGATCAAGCAGAAAAACATTCATCACAACGCCCCTGGTCCAAAACTCGGCCACATGCCCAAAAACCGGTCTCTCCCTTCCCTCCTGCCCCTCCTCTTCTACCCCCTCCTCCCCCTCCCCACTCCCCTCAAAAAACGTCAACCGCATCAACACAAACTTCATAACCCGGTCATCATCCGGCGCAGGCGTCAACACCTTCGCCATCGTAAAAAACACCGTCCTCTCCTCAAACTCCACGCGGCACTTCCACAGCTCCCATCTCGAACCCGGGTTCCATTGCGCAAGGCACGTGTCGGACCCAATGTCCCAACAGACGACTTTCCCGCTCTTCGTCGCGCAGAGGGTGTAGCTCGACGTTATAGGTGAGAGCCAGTCGACTTCTTCGCCTGGAGGGGCGCTGACGATTTTGTACCACTTTTCGTCGTTGATCTTGGCAGGGAGCGTGTCCATGTAATTCGAGTGTGCGTTTATCCCTGTGGAGCTGTATGAGCCACCTTTGATAGGTCTCGGTGCGCGTGTGCGCCATGCGGATTCGTAGCGCGTGGCTTTGTTGACGGAACGGATGAGTTGGGGAGTGGTTAGGTCCGTTAGGCGTTGGAAGCCCTTGAGAGGGAGGGCACGGCATCGGTGGAGGAGGTCGTTGGCGAGGTTGCGGTACATGGGCCGAGTTACGGAGAAGTCTTGTAGGGATTTACATGTCTGAAGGGAAAAAGTTAGCTGAGATTGTATTTCTGTTGCTCGTCAAGAAAACGAAGCTGGGATTGCTGAACGAGAAGGACGCAAAAGGTTTTCCGCACCCCCTTCCTGCAATCACTCCTCAAAAGCCTCGCGCGCCGTGTCACCCAATGGTACCGTTTACGAATCACACCGCTCTCGTCTGGTTACCCACTGGCACGGCTTGGAACATCAATCTTCTCCACGGCCCCTTTCGATCCAAAAAGCCACCCAAGGAAGAGAAGAAAAAAAGAGAACAACAAAAGAAAGTAGCGAGGAATCGTATGAGCGAGTTCAAAACCAAATTTGGAGGCTGGATGCCAAACTGGCATATGATAGACACCACCCCCTCCCTCGATTACTTCTAGAAGGCCTCGCGGGACATCAGCCAATGGTAACGTTCACGATTATTCGCTCTCCAGCGAAAGGGAAAGAGGTGGCCCCACCCACTCGTCTGATTATCCACCCAGTGGCACGACTTGGAGCATCCATCTCCTCCTTCATGGCCACATCCGATCCAAAAACCGACCCGAGCAAAGAGAATAGTGGGGAATCGTATGAGCGACTTTCAAAACCAAGCCTGAATCGCTGAAATGCCAAACTGGGACCACCCCCCTCGTCCCCCACTGCATGGAGGATCTTCTCCATGGCGCCCCTCCAATCCAAAAAGCCACCCGCGCAAAAGGGAGAGAAGAAAAGGAAAAAAAAATAGAAAAGCGAGCAATGGGAAACTCACCAAATGAAGAGCATGTATGTCGCGCAACTCGAGGTAACTCGCTATGTTTAGCAAGAGATCATAAGGAAGTGTACTGAGGCCCATCTTTTCGTCTTCGTTTTTGTGGGTTGTTGTACTAGGAGCCGAGCGTGACATCAAGAGGTGTTAGTGGACCCAGACGATGGTGATTTGAAAGATGATGATGGAGTGATCGGAAGTGGGGTGGCTACGGTGTCTTGCGATCGTCGCTGCGTAGTCCAGGATTTTGAATCTGATATAGGATAAGTATAACAACGGTCTAACAAAGAGAGATGGTCCAGTTAAGAAGAAGAATAGACGACGTTGTGCTTTTACAACCTCGGAATCGCACGATCGGTCAAGCTCAAGCTTTGTCAGCTGATTAGATTATTCAATCCCCCTAACATCTGTTTCACCAACTTAGCATTTACGCGACGAAGCACCGCGCTTGAAGACCATCTACCCTTTAGAAGGTAGGCATCGTATAGGCTAGCTGCCAGTGGTTGGGCCTTATACGTAGCTACCCTTGCGGCTGAAGTGAGTTCCTTCTCCCACATGTTTATATCTCGCTGACGTTCGCCCATGTACCCCTTTCCTTTTGTTGGTTGTAATTCACCCGAAGACGACTCATGGATCCCGAAACATCTCCGAGTCCCCTCACATTTTTTGCCAAATTACCCCCAGAGCTGCGATTGAACATCACGACCTTCGCCTTCCTCCTCCAAATGCAATCCAATTTTGACACAAACGACTACGACGAAATGGCGAAGCGCGTCTGCAATTACGGAACACGTTATGCACATTTCTGGTTGGTCGCACTTGTAAGTGATCAATCAACACAGCGACAAATTCCAATCTCATGTCTATTCAGCTCGACATTGGTGTGCACATCCCAAACCCACCTGTTCGAGGAATCGGTGTCCGTCGCCGGACAATGTATGAGGGGTGGAGTCCCTTTCACGTTGCAGCGTGGGCAGGAGACATCTCGCTCATCCAACGCCTCGTCCGTCTTGGGTATGACACCAATACCGTCGAAACCACCGGACAGACTGCAGTGCGTGCAACTGCAGAAAACCTAGGCCACTTCAACATGAACCCACACCAAGATCTTCTTGTGCTCCAAGCCCTTCTTGAAGAAGGTGCTGACATCAATTTCGTGCTTGAGGGTAGAAAGCGTGCCTATATCATCTATGAACTCATCAAGCACGATTGGACCAATCCGCATTACTACAATGCCTGTGTCGCAGCAATTAAACTGCTAGTTGAACACGGAGCCCCATTGGATCGTTCCTTGCACGCCGTGGCGGATGCTTGGGGCAGGTCAAACCCCAAGCTCATCAAAGTCCTACTTGACGCTGGCGCCGATATCGAGGCGCCATGGGACGACATGACCCCACTCATATACGCCGCATCACAGAAAGATCCCAAAGTAGTCCAAGCACTACTTGACGCAGGCGCCAACTTGAACGCGCAGTTAGGGCAGTCAAATGGGTCCATCACTGATGGGCCAGCGGTGTGTGACAGGCGCCCATCAACAGCGGGCCAGCAGACTCGGCCGAGCTGTCAAGAATTCAGCCTTGGGAATGACTGGGCCGAGACTCTAAAATAGGCCATGCGACATGGGTGGGCCGCACGAACAGAGCCCCATAGAGGACGGATCGGCCCAGCGGCAACCCACTGCCAAATTTTCAACTCTGCCAAATTTTCCCATCACCAAAGACCTGATCAAAAAATGGTCGATCGTCTCAGCTGCTCGTATTTACTTCAACACAACAGTAGATTGCCACTTTAAGTGTGGATATATGTAGGTGGAGCATAAGTAAAGGTGCTTGTATACAATTTAGCACAAAAATACAAATATTCTGTCAGTTAATATCTTACTTTGAGCCTTCCAAACCCCTTTATAAAATTCTGTCCTGAACAAATCCATCCTACGCTCCATGAGTTTGTGCCTGCAAAAATTTGAAAGAATACCTCTACAGATGAGGTAGCAATCCATGACGGGGGAATGGCATGGTAAGACACGTCAATGATCACGTGTTGCAATAAAGAAAGTAACTGAAGCGCGACCAAAGCGCGACTATCGGTGTCAGCAACACGTTATCGTCATTAGTGTTTGGAAGTCCGGTCTCGTGACTGGAAAAAGACCGTAACCAGACCGGACCAAGACCGCAAAAGACCGGACCTGCGGTTACAGTCTTTTATTTTTGAAATGTAAAGACCGCAAAAAAACCGGTTAACGTGAACCGGTCTTGACCGGTTTGGACCGGTTTTTTGTAGCCCCTTAAATACCCTTTAAAACGCACCCAAGAACGTACGATTTGGTAAAAAAACGAGAGAGATATGAATTAAAATGTAAATTACTTTTGGGAATAATAGATGTACCAGACTTATTTTATAGAAGCACCAATTCCTAACGGAATTTAACGTTATTGGGCTCGTTTTGAAGCTATTAGAGATGTTAATAAATTTACCGATTCATAATTTTAAAATATTGGCCTAAAGACCGATCATAAACCAGTTAAAACCGATGCAGACCGAAACCGGTCTATAGACCGCAAAAAACCGCGGTCTGCGGTCTTTTTGCGGTCCGGTCTGGTCTTTTGACTTCTGGGAAAAAGGCAGACTGGTTAACGCCCCTGGGCATCAAAAAACCGGACCAAACCGGACTTTCAAACACTAATCGTCATTACCTCTGCGTATATTGACTTGTTAACCACAAGTATATTATATCATGGGCAAAGACACTTGGAAACTGGGCCAGAAGTCAAGATCAACATTGCAAACTTCCCAGTCAATGACAAACCTTCGCAACATTCACTCCGACAACTTGGAGAACAGACCGGAACACAATATGAATGTCTAAAGCTCAAAACCAGCAGGAGCTTGAAGCTCAACTCGACGTGAGGAGTGAATAGGAAGGCTACATTCCAGAGGAAAATGCATCTGACATGTATAGTGACACAGATATAGAACTTGGCTACTAAATTCAATCATAATAGTATATTATATATCACCACAAACAACATAGACTTGTAAATTGGTCCCTACGTATCGATTGAAGTGAAATAACAGTTGTCGACCACTGAATTTGACTATTTGGTGCGAAACAAACAGAACCAAACAGCACGATTTTATTGGCACAGTTGCCGCTCCCCACACTTTGCCTCTGGCGCCCATGGGTTGCACCCAATTGCACGGATCCCATTGTTGCGCCCATCGTTCTTTCAGGCAGTTAACCAGAGTGCTGCCTTGTTAGTACCACTGTGGGGGACCACACAGGAGAAAGTTAAATAGATATATTATTAACCTGTTGTATGTGAAGTAAGTATTCAAATGTGTTGACAGCAGCCTTGTTGTTGCACCTGCAGGCAACAACAGGTGAATTTTTCGCCATGGATGGGTGGCATGAAAAAAAGCCCCTCATACAATGGGTCAGCCCACTTTGGCAGAGGTTTATGGCACCCATGCACTGCGCCCATTGGTCTCATTGGCGAGTCCCAACCTGTGCAATTATTTTGTGCTCCACGAGAGGCACAATTCTTTTGCGCTCCATGGGGGGCACAATTATTTTGTGCTCTAGAGGTGCAATTATTTCAAGCTCCATGAGAGGTGCAATTCTTTTGTGCTCCATTGGGGGTGCAATTCTTTTGCACTCCAGGGTGCAATTATTTGTGCTCCAGGGTGCAATTACTTGTGCTCTATGGGGGTGCAATTATTTTGCGCTCTAGAGGTGCAATTATTTCAAGCTCCATGAGAGGCACAATTCTTTTGCGCTCCATGGGGGGCGCAATTCTTCTGCACTCCAGGGCGCAATTACTTGCACTCTATGGGGGCGCAATTATTTTGCCCTCTAGAGGTGCAATTATTTCAAGCTCCATGAGAGGCACAATTCTTTTGTGCTCCATGGGGGGCACAATTCTTTTGCACTCCAGGGCGCAATTATTTGTGCTCCAGGGTGCAATTACTTTTGCACTCTAGAGGTGCAATTATTTCAAGCTCCATGAGAGACGCAATTCTTTTGCGCTCCATGGGGGGTGCAATTCTTTTGTGCTCCAGGGTGCAATTATTTGTGCTCCAGGGCGCAATTACTTCTGCTCTATGGGGGCGCAATTATTCTGAGCTCTACAGGGGGTGCAATTATCTTGAGCTCCACAAGGGGCGAAATTATCTGTATTCCATGGGGGGGACAATTATTTTGAGCTCCATAAGGGATGCAATTCTTTTGCACTCCACAGGGGGCGCAATTCTTTTGCACTCCACAGGGGGCTCAATTCTTTCAAGTGCCACTGTATGTACCTTGTGCTTTGATAGGGTCACAAATAGTCTGTGTCCAGCATTGTTTCAATGTCAGAGTGCGCCCAATGTGAAATGGGCATGAAATGTCATGTCAGAGTGTGCCCAATGTGAATGCACATCAAATGTGTGCACTAAGTATGCATCTGCACCTGTTATTTTTCAGTGTGTATTTCCACCCATTATTCTTTTGCATGAAATGTCGAGTGCGCCCAATGTGAATGTGCATGTGAGTGGGTGCCAAGTCACTATATTCCTATGGCATTTATTTTGCACAAAAAATATGCACCTGCCCAATTGTAGTAAATGCATGGACCAAAGTAGTTTGTAGCTGCCCTGCTGAATGACATCATGTGCCCCACTGAAACAATTTTTTTGCGCCAAATGATGTTTGGACTTTGTCAAAATTTGGCCATGTCCGGTATATTTTCCAGCTCAGGGGGTGGGGGAAGAAGCTTGAATGTACAAATTTAGTATCATTAGAATTGTATAAATGTCCTCTATCGATCTATACCTATTAGAAAAGCACCAGTAGTTGTGTAAATATTTTATGGCAGCAAAAGACTTGAAAGATGTTGGAAGGGCCAAGCAAACAAAGGCAAACATTCCGATAATTCTACAAGTTCATGCTACAAAACATGGGGGAAGAAGCTTGGATGCTCAAACAAGCTGGAATCATAATTTAGACACAATTCAGCATCTACTGATACCATTTTTTAGAGCAACGGTTGTCTGTGGCCAACCGAATTCAATACTCAGCTGTTTTGTCTAGGCTGTCACACTCTCACAAGTGTGATTTTTCTGTCAAGCATGTTGCATTGATTATTGTCCAGAGCTTTGCAGTGCTCTTCTTCATTTCTTAAGGCTCAGCCAAAAGTTACAGAGAAAGATAACTATATATTGGATAAAAGTAGCTGTAGGTTACTGGCTGAGAGCCATCTTGCAAATCTATGGAATCCATCCTGAAAATTCATGAAATCCATCCACCATTCCAGGAATTCCATCTTCAATTCCTGTAGATTAAACCAGGAAGTGTACTTCTGGAGCCCAGAGCCCAGCCTATATCCTGTACCATCCAAGAGAGTGAAATATGGGGCATTTGGGAGGCACCAATGTGATTTGGGAGTGACCTGGAGGGTGGGGGAGAATGGGAAGGCAGTAAAAAATGCGAAATATGAGAGAGCATGGGGAGTATCATCACCTACCCATGTCTGGACACCTTAGAAAGTCAGGATAGGACCATAAAATGTTTTGGAAATGGGAGGAGAATGGGATGGCAGAGAAAAATGCGAAATAGGAGAGAGCATGAGAGGTATCATCACCTACCCATGTCTGGACACCTTAGAAAGTCAGAATAGAACACATTGAGCACACTCTGATGGGCACATTCTGATGGGCGCACTCTGATGGGTGCACTCTGACATTTGGTGCACATTCCCATTGGGCGCTCTCCAAATACATACTGAAAAACAACAAGTGCAGATGCACACTTGTTGCAGGTATATACTGACTTGGCACCCACTCACATTTGGCCCACCTTCACATTGGGCTCATATTTCATTTGGTGCACATTCACATTGGGCACACTCTGACATTTCGTGTGCATTCACATTGGGCACACTCTGATATTTCATGTGTATTCACATTGGGCGCACTCTGACATTTCATGAAGAAAAATAATAGGCGCAAATACACACTTGGCGCCCACTCATGTTTGGTGGAAATCCACATGGCAAAATTGGTGCACAAAATAATGGGCACAGATACACATTGGAAAATGATGGGCGCAGATACACACTCGGTATTGACAGTTATGGTGCCCACCTGAAGCACCAATGGGCATGACAATCTGACACTGGCAGTGTCTTGGTGCCCACTCACATTTGTATTCACTACACAATGCTGGACACAGGCTATTTGTGACCCTGTCAACAGCACAAGGTACATACAGTGGCACTTGAAAGAATTGTGCCCCCTGTGGAGCATACATCCCTCATGGAGCTCGAAATAATTGCACCCCCCATGGAATGCAAATAATTTCTCCCCTCGTGGAGCTCGAGATAATTGCACCCCCTGTAGAGCTCAGAATAATTGCGCCCCCATGGAGCACAAAAGAATTGCGCCTCTCATGGAGCTTGAAATAATTGCACCTCTAGAGCACAAAATAATTGCGCCCCATAGAGTGCAAAATAATTGCTCCCCCATAGAGTGCAAGTAATTGCACCCTGGAGCACAAAAGAATTGCGCCTCGTGCCCTCTGTAGAGCTCAAAATAATTGTGCTTCCCTGGAGCACAAAAGAATTGCTAGAGCACAAAATAATTGTGCCCCATAGAGTGCAAAATAATTGCTCCCCCATAGAGCACAAGTAATTGCGCCCTGGAGCACAAAAGAATTGCGCCTCGTGCCCTCTGTAGAGCTCAAAATAATTGTGCTTCCCTGGAGCACAAAAGAATTGCGCCCCTTGTGGAGCTTGAAATATTTGTGCCTCTACAGCACAAAATAATTGCACCCCCCATAGAGTGCAAATAATTGTGCCCCTTGTGGAGCTCAAAATAATTGCGCCTGTAGAGCGCAAAATAATTGCACAGGTTAGGACTCACCAATGAGACCAATGGGTGTAGTGCATCAGTGCCATAAATCCCTGCCAAAGTGGGCCAGGCATTTACTACAATTGGGGGGGCACATATTTTTTGTGCAAAATAAATGCCATAGGAACATAGTGACTTGGCGCCCACTCACATGCACATTCACATTGGGCACACTTGACATTTCATGCAAAAAGATAATGGGTGGAAATACAACTGGAAAATAACAGACACAGATGCATACTTAGTGCAGGTACAAGTGATTTGGCACCCACTCACATTTGGTGAACATTCACATTGGGTGCACTGACATTTTGTGTGCATTCACGTTGAGCACACTCTGACATCTGGTGCCCATTCACATTGGGCACACTCTCACAATTGGTGCCCATTCACATTGGGTGCACTTTTCATGCATTCACATTGGGTACACTCTGATGGGCGCACTCTGACATTTGGTGCCCATTCACATTCCAACATTTCATGCATTCACATTGGGCGCACTCTGATATTTCATGCACATTCATGTTGGGTGCACTCTGATGGGCGTCCTCTGACAGTTGATTCACATTTACATTGGGCACACTTTTCATGCATTCACATTGGGCACACTGACATTTTGTGCAGAAAAATAATCACTGACATTTTGTGCCCATTCACATTCCAACATTTCATACATTCACATTGGGCACACTGATATTTCGTGCACATTCACATTGGGTGCACTCTGATGGGCACACTCTGGCATTTGGTTCACATTTACATTGGGCGCACTCTGACATTTGGTGCCCATTCACATTGGGCGCACTTTGATGGGCGCACTCTGACCTTTGGTGCACATTCACATTGGGCACAGCACACTCTGACATTGAAACAATGCTGGATACAGACTATTTGTGACCCTATCAACAGCACAAGGTACATACAGTAGTACTTGAAAGAATTGTGCGCCCTGTGGAGCACAAAATAATTGCACCCCCTGTGGAGTGCAAAAGAATTGCATCCCTTATGGAGCTCAAAATAATTGTCCCCCCCATGGAATGCAAATAATTTCGCCCCTCATGGAGCTCAAGATAATTGCACCCCCATGGAGTGCAAAAGAATTGCGCCCCCATGGAGCACAAAAGAATTGCGCCTCTTGTGGAGCTTGAAATAATTGCACCTCTAGAGCACAAATAATTGCACCCCCATAGAGTGCAAATAATTGTGCCCCTTGCAGAGCTCAAAATGATTTCGCCTGTAGAGCGCAAAATAATAATGGCATTGGTGCAAAGTGTGGGTTATTTTCAATAGGAGCGCCCATTATTGGCATGCAACTGTGAATCATTTTCAATAGGAGCACCCATTATTGGCAGGTGCCCACCTGTTCGGCCCAGCCATCACTATGGATGATTTGTTGAGATGTCAGCCAAGTCCGCTGGCCCCATATGGTATGAAGCATTGTCAAGTTCGGTTGGTCCATTTGGTAAGGGCTAGGGTCACTGTCATATGTGGAACACGATCAGTACTGAAGAAGATGGTATCCTATTCACAGCCATCAACCCTATCAAGCTCCACTACGTCTATTCCAAGGGGGTGCCGGGATTTAAAATAAGGACCGGACGTCGAAATTATTTTTAGCGAGACTTGGGCTGAACCAACCACCCAACGTAATCAGGCACACATCCATTTTAGGAAATATGATGTCATCCACGTGCCGGCTTTTTCTCTTTTCCATCACTCAATGCCCAGCAGGCTGTGAAAACCCATTTTTTGAGCTCCCCGTTGAGCAATTCACTGTTGAAATCAAACTACTGAGCTGCCTGCTACTGAATCAAAGTAAGTCACTGTAAGGGCCTGCTGTTTTTGGGCAGCAAGCTTCAAGTTTGTTGTACAGAAAGGTATTTCACAACATGTGATCTCAATTCCAAGTCCTATCTTATCTTAGACCTAGTTTTTTGCTTCTTTATATGCAGATAGACCCAATATATTCAAGCTCATGCATTCTGGCAGTTATCTGAGCACTGTCTCATCATTTTGCACTGAAATTTTGGTATGTCAAAAAAAAAATTAGCGGCCTGGCGGCCGAACCAACCAACCGGCCCCTGGTCCGGGATTTAAATCCCAGCACCCCCTTGGTCTATTCACCCACCACCACTCAAACATTAACAGTGCTCTGCAACGCCGGTGCAAACACAGCACAGCTGAACCAAAATAACCACAGCATCCTATCCTTTGCATTGACCAGATCTGGTGAAAGTACAACACGGTATCGCACATGGGACACTGTGCCGACTGTAGTCGAAGCACTATGCAAAAGTGGCACAGACATCAATTTGCATCATCATAATGTGCTGTATGGGGCAAAGGAAGGCGACACTTCTTTGCATGTTGCCATTAATGCACTTGTTGCTGCAGATGATCATTATGTGAGGTCCACTGAGGGCTATGAGTCTTTGGTACGTTCTGAGTGTGCTGAGGTGTTGATTTTGCATGGTGCAGATGTGAATACTGTGAATGATGCTGGACAAACACCTTTGCATTTGGCTGCTAGTGCATGGAACAACCTTGCTTGTGTAAAAGTCCTTTTACAATATGGGGCTAAGATGGATGTGAAGGATTTTGAGGGAAATACACTGCTCATGCTGGCACAGGGTAAAGTAAAAGTGGTAGCTTTCCTTCGCGAAAGAGCATGAAGTAATTGGTACCGGAGAGGTTTTAGAATAGTGAATATTGACCACAGTCGGGAAGCAGTTGTTCTTTTGGATTTGGAGGATGGGAGGAATTTTATTTTGTGTTATGAGTACTAGGTGTGCTTTTAGTTATTCCGTAGTTGAAAATATCTTTTGCTTGCTTATTTCTACATTTCTAGTTGGTATACTGAATTGCTTTTCCTATGTAATTCTCACTACCATAGGTTCGTTCATCAGCAAGTAATGTAAAAGACAGTCTTTGCGAAACCTGGTCAAGCGCATGCCATGGCTAGTAGTAGCACCAGTCACCATCGTGGGAAGATAACGCTGACCTGAATGCAACCTCCATCTCCTAAGTTCTACGCGTACCCCTTTTCCTTTTGTCGGTTGTGATTCATCTTGCCAACATCCACCTTCCGTGACTGAACGTCAAGTTTCTGTATGACGATGGATTCCGCAACAGCTACCCTCGCATTTTTTGCGAAATTACCTCTGGAACTGCGATTGAAAATTATAACCTTCACCTTCCTCCTGCAAATGCAGGCCAAATTTGGCACAAATGACTACGACGAAATGGCGAGGCGTGTTTGCAACTACGGAGTGTCAGAGGCACATTTCTGGTTGGTTGCGCTTGTAAGTGATCAGATTCAATACAGTGAACAGATTCGGAATCTCATGTCTATTATACAGCTTGACATTGGCATGCACATCCCAAACCCACCTGTTCTAGAAACTGATGTCTATGGTCACGAATTGTATGATGGGTGGAGTGCCATTTACGTTGCAGCGCGGGCAGGTGATATTCCGCTGATCCAACGCCTCGTCCGTCTCGGCTATGACATCAATACTGTCGACACCGACGGAGATACGGCAGTGCGTTCAATCGTAGAAAATTTGGGCCATGGCTATCACAACAGGAACCCACACCAGGATCTTCTTGTGCTCCGAGCCCTTTTGGAAGAAGGTGCTGACATTAATTTTGTGTACAAGGATAGAGAACATGCCCATATCATCTATGAACTCATCGGGCATGACTGGACCAAGCCACACCGCTACAATGCATGTGTCGCAGCAATCAAACTGCTGGTGGAACATGGAGCCCCACTGGATCGGTCCTTGCATGCTGTGGCAGACCCTTACAGCAAGTCAACGTCCAAGCTTATCAAAGTGCTACTTGATGCTGGTGCCGATATTGAGGAGCGCTGGGACGACATGACCCCACTTGTGTATGCTGCGTCAAGGAAAAATCCCAAAGTGGTCCAAGCGCTACTGAATGCACGTGCCAACTTGAACTTGAATGCGGTTGGTAAAGGAGACGGTATCCTGTTTGCAGCAATCAGTCCAACCAAGTATCACTACGTTTACGCACCCAACACTGCTCAGACGTTGACATTGCTCTGCAATGCTGGTGCGAACACAGCACAACTTAATTGGGATAACCACAGCGTCCTGTCCTTTGCATTGACTCAATCTGGCAACAGTGCAAAAAGATATCGCACCTGGGACACCGTGCCGACCGTACTTGAAGCGCTCTGCAAAGGTGGAGCAGATGTCAATTTCCATCACCACAATGTGCAGTACAGTAGGGTGAACGAAGGAGACACTCCTTTGCATATTGCCATCAATGCACGTATTGGTGCAGATCTTTATGGGAGTTATCCTGACAACTACGAGTCTTTGGTGCGTTTTGAGTATGTTGAGATATTGATCTTGCATGGTGCGGATGTCAACACTAAAAATGATGCTGGACGAACACCTCTTCATTTGGCTGGAGCACTAAACAACCTTCCTTGTGCGAGAGTCTCTTTACAGCATGGTGCCAAGTTGGACGTGAAGGATTCCCATGGAAATACAGCACTCATGTTGGCACAGACTCTGGGTTCGAAAAGAGGGAACACCTCAGAATTGGTAGCTTTCCTCACGGAACAGGAGCATGAAGTAATTGCATGTACCAGAGAGGTTTTGAAGTAGTGAGAAATGTAGAGAAATTCCGTGATTACTTTCAGTAGCACCATCCATTGAAGAACTACCTTCACGCAAAACCAGACAAATATCCCACCAGCCCCACCGAGGGCCGGTGTGCCTCCCAAGCTAATCTGGGGTATGACTTTTAGAAGAGATGTACGAGTGCCTTGAAGTGTTCGAGATGATAGTAACTTTTATATTTGAAGCTGTTCGGGATGATACCAGTCGCGTTTCCAGCCGAACTCTGATTGCTTTAGCGGTCACTTGCCATGACGTTGCGCTCGATATGTACCGCAACCTCGCCAACGGCCTCCTCCGCCGATGCCGCGCCCTCCCCCTCAAAGGCTTCCAGCTCCTAACGGACTCAACTACCCCCAACTCATCCGCTCCGTCAACAAGGTCATTGACCCACCACCGCCGCCGCCGCCGCCGCAACGGCGACACCACCCACCCAACCCATTCCCCTTCCCACCCTGATACCCGGAAAGTGCGCACTTTGTCCGACAATGGTGGCCCAGCCGACCCAACATCCCGCGCATAAGCTGCACAGTGGTCTTATTGGCGGAACACGACCAAGTAAGCAGTCGTACGCGGTTCGTGCTCGTGCAGCATTATTTCTAGGTGCCGGTTAATCACTTCGAGTGGGATAACTATAATTTGTCTGTGACTTCTTTCGGGCTTGGGGCGGTTTGACAACTCCTCGTCTTCGCCCTTCCTCTTCCTCGTCTTCTGGATCCCAGCCCCAGGCCCCCACCACATCTACTTCCACCACGACGTTAAGGACCCCGGCGCAAACAATGCAAGAAGACGGAGTGATGCACCTCTGGTACGTCCGCACGCCATTCGAAGTCGTGCGCGGGTTCGACGCGATCTCTGAAGAAAACGACGACGATGGAGGGACGCCTGATCGGCCTAGATCGTTGGTGGGTGCTGATTTTGGACATACGATTTGAATTGAGTATGTTGAGGGTGGGGATGTGGATAGGGCGGACGAGGGAAAGGGTAGTATTTTGAAGTTGTTTTCAGCCAAGTCGAACACCGGGATCCGCTCCTGGAAACCGTATATGTTGGAGCTCCTAATCCATAGGATTGGAAGACGCTCCCTGAACGGTGACGCAGCATTTGTTGCTCCTCATCACGAAGGGCACCGTGACCTAACTCCATCTTGTGGGTTACAGAACCGTGGGGACACATAGGGTTGGGGATCGTAAGTTTTTGGGTCGGTGGAGGAATCAAGGTCTGGAAGACGAGGGTGAGCGCATGCTGAGGCGAAGCACAGAAAAAATCGTCCACCGCCACTTCAATGATAAATGTTAATGAACACTCACTAGCACTGGCCACCTTTCACGTCGTTGCCGGATGCTCTGTGTTCTCCCTCCCGCCCGATGTGCAAAACTCGCGTCACTCTGTGATCAGAATTCATTGAACATCCTAGACCTCAAGCCAAGCGGTCAAGAATTGTTCGCAGTACTCCGACCTGAGGTGAACAGGCCGCCGTTGATACCGCGTAATTCGACCCAGAGGTAACATGTAAGCTTTCAGTGGCCTCAGCCTAACTATCGTACAGCAGAGGCTAAGCGCTAAGCGCTAATCTCCTGTCGAGTGCACATCTCCGATGTCAAGTCTCCGTTTTTCGTGGAATCTAAAATATATTTGAAGTCAACAACTGCACACTGAGTGAGAATACTCGTCGTGTAACTTGCAGCAAATGCGAATAATATGCAAGGGCAATGCAAGGGTATGCAGGCAGGTTGACCGGCAATGGATTGTAGCCGGTGGTTGACTCGTGACAAGACCACAAGGTGGTCCGTGCGGACTCCAACGGTATAAAAGGCAGACATGCTCATGGTAACAACTCATACTTACCTTGATGGCATAAGCTCCTTCAATTACCTGGGTTTATGGGCCGTGGAGACCCTCCATAGCACGGCGACCTTGTCCTCAGGGGGTGTCTACAGCTTGTATGCGCTTCGGCGCATGCACCGTCTCAATATTTCCCTGTCCCGCATCGGCCACTCTGGCTGAGCGGGCTCTCTTTTTTACGCTTTTGTTGGGTTCTAACCCTAACCTTATGTTCTCTATTTACGATTTTTTAAATTGATCCCAATCCTTGTCGCGAACCTCCACTTTCTTTCTGCAAGCTTCCGGCTTAAGCTACCATTGGCATTTGAGATACCGCCTTCAAATTTCCGAACACGAGATGCACGAGTGCCTCGAAGTGTTCGACATCATAACTCTCATATTTGGAACTGTTCGGGATGATCCTAGTCGCGTCGCTAGCCAAACTCTGATTGCTTTAGCAGTCACTTGCCGCGCGTTCCACGACGTCGCACTTGATATTCTGTGGTTTAAACAAACTTCCTTGGTTCCCCTACTCAAGATCTTATCACACAGTTTCTGGAAGGAGACTCCAAATGTTGGCTTTTATCGCACATTTGTGAGTCTTTTCCCCTTGATTATCGAGGTTCTAACATGATCATTTTCAGACATGGTCGGCTTTTGTGTTCGAAAAACTGGATTTTACCAGGTTCGATTCCTACGCACAGCGGATCCGATACCTTGATTATGCACCATACGCTTGGCACAAGCATATGCCCAGCTCACCATACGACTTGGATTGTCTCACGTACCTTGCTAAAAGGCGAGATCATAATCACTGCTTCTTTCCGAACCTGCGTCGTTTGCGGTTCACCGTTCCCGGCTTCTTAAAGCAGTGCCCCAGGGTATTTCTGCAGCACAGCTCCGTCTCACTTTCTCTTGAATGGAATCAAGGCGACGAAGATGTCTCCAAGGCACTTTCCTGCATTGAGAAATATGCGCCCGAACTTGAGGGGTTGGACTTGGGTTCTTACATCATGAATCGCGGTGTTGCCCGGGTTGAGAACTGTAGGCTGCTATCAGCCTTTGTGTGCAAGATGAAGAACCTTACACGGCTTGCTTGTGGGAGTCTAGCACTGTCCGACAAAGCGCTACTCCACCTCGCGTCTCTACCACACTTGCAATCCTTGCAAACTCCGAATACTGTGGACGATATCGTGCGATCTATCAAGGCACACCCTCCCCTTGAACATCCTTTCCTATCTTTACGGCAATTATCAGTCAGGGGGCTTGGCGATCTCAAATCCCTTGCGAAATTCCTCGCTTGCATTCGCCCTGCCCGTATGAAGAGTTTGAAGTTGTTCTTTGAGAATTCAAGTCCTGCGCTGGACGTGGGGGAGGCATTCATTGCTTTGCACGAAACCTCTTCGCACCACGAATTACGTGAACTCTCTTTCACGCACGAAGGTAGCGTACCATCACTGGGAAGCTCGACGAACCGGTTCCTTATTGATGAGTGGGTTCTCGGAACACTATTCGCCTTCACGAATCTCACTAAATTCGAGCTCGCGCTCAAGGCCGCGTTTGCGCTGAATGATTTGAACATAAAAGAAATGGCGGCTGCGTGGCCGAGATTAAGGAGTCTACAGCTCGGGTCACCGTCAGGTTGGGGTCAACGTTCCGGGATCACATTGCACGGTATCCTTCATCTTCTGGCTGGATGTCGCGAATTGGAGTATTTGGGAATATCGATGGACATCTCGCCGGCGTCTTTACCCCCCTTGTCGATGATCACGCCGCAACATGCCAACAAGCGCATCACGTATTTGCACGTTGGAGATTCCTTTTTTACGTCGGATGGGCCAAAGGTCCGTGATTTGTTTCTTTACCATCCGTTTGCGCAGCTCTGACTCATACTGCAGACGGCGGCGGTTTTAGTGAAGATGTTCCCCGATTTGAATGGGATTGGCGGCGCTTGGCTGTATTCCGAGTCGACTTTTCATCAGCCAAAATGGGAGCTCGTTATTGAGGAGGTGAGGTTGATCAGGTCTAAAGGCTTGAATCGGGCTTGAGGGCTTCGCCATTCGAGAAGTCACACATACGTGGGGCTCGCCGCTCGTATCAGCAGTTACAAGGCAGTAGGGTTGCCAGTAGAAATGGCGGATACTCACAGTTCGTATGTACTATTGATTTTCTACAATAGCAGTCTGCGACATGCATTATCTAAGAACATTGACAGATATCCCCACACCTGTGCTTCTAGGAGGGATCATGTGAACGGATCGAACATCGAATGCCTTGAAGTTGAATCCACGAATCTTTGTACACCAATGATCCTGGCCGTATTGGCAGTCAAAGCCCTTTCGCTGTCACTTGCCAGCTTTTCATGATTAACACTCGGCGGTACAAGCGCCTTTCTTTGTCCTCTTATTCAAAATCCTACCGCAAGAATTTTGGATGGCGGACGGGTTTGACCGAAGGTTTGTGAGTTTTCATTCTACTGATGATCCTTATTTTTTGGCTTCGTATGGGTGTCCGATTTTATTCTCAAGCTCGACTTGTTTACGCTCAAAGGATCCGGTGACTTGATTATGTGCGCTATCCTCAAGATTTCACGTTAATTGTGAACCTCTTTTGACATAGACCGACCACCAACCAATTCAAATTCCTAGTTAACCTCCATAACGTGAGCTTCATTCATCCATACATGCTGCGTACGTGATTGCCCAGTGATATTCGGCCGATAAGGGGGAACCCTTTTTCGGTTTTTTTTACTGTAAGCTCTTCACATAAGTACGTAGCCGCATCGACCCAGGAAATTCTTCGAGCGAAGACCCGGAGGATTCGGGCGCAATGCTTCCACTTCTCTCCCCCGTTAGGAGCATGGCACCTCTATTACAGGAACTGGACCTGGGTTCTTATAACGTTTCATGATTTGTTGTACGGGAAATTCGGACTTCTCAGCTTGCGTGCTATAAATGCCGAACCACGAGGACTTGCGTGCGGTGATCTATCTCTGGACGGCTCAGCATCCTCCACCTTGCCTTCTTGCGGAATTTGTGGTCCCAAAATACTGCAGCTTGTATTTTGCGAGCCCATCTCAGTCATGTCTCTCCATCATTACACCGTTTGGCCCTTAAAGTGGATGACCTCGCGTTATTGGAAAGCTCCTCGACCGAATTTTCCCTGCTGAAATCAGGAGCCTGACTGTGCAACTTTGGAATTCTTTTTGTGCGTTTGAAGTGCAACGTGCAATTTTCGCTTTGGGGGGGCTGTTCACCGCACGCTACTCTGCATGAATTTTGTTCGGAAAACGCAAAGATTTGAATATTTCAAAACACACCACCATCGATGGGCCAACTCTGAAACCGTGATTGGTCTTGAACCTCACTAAGCTCGACTTTCGTTTGAATATGTTCTTTGTATTGGATAGCGTGATCATCAAGGAAATGGCAGCAGCGTGGCCTAGACTGGTGTATCTCCAGATTTTGGGTGGCATCGTACCTCGAATGTCTCGAGGTGAGGTCGTCCCTCAGCCACGCTGAGCGCTCGCCAAGAGCGAACTTGCGCGCTAGAAATTCTTCATTGAATTCCGGATGCGTTTGGTCCCGTTAATGATGGAACCCATGTCATGTAACCTATGAGCGAGTACCTTTGTCCGCATGGTTTTCTCCTCCGGATAAGCAAGAGGCTTGGCTGAATTTTTGGCTAGAGGATTTGAAGGGTTGAATAGGAAATATCAAAACCCAGGGTGTGCCAACAGCCTGATGTCCAGTTAGATCTAAGCCTGTCAAATATTGTCGGCGGAGAGGGCAGAGATGATTAATAAATTGATTTAGCCGTGCGGGGTTCATCGATTCCTTGGAGGTAAATTTGACGAGAAGAAAATATGTTTTTCATTCCGGTTTGACGATGCTGGAGGTCGAGGATGGTTAACGCCAAGTTGGAGCACAAGGCTAGATAACGAGAATGTGCCTTGTCACGGTTCCGACTACCACAAGCGTTATCTCCAGTCTGAGTGATTTTGGGGCTCAAGAAGCGCGCCAAAGGCACCCCACGTTCGAAAGTCACAACATCGGACGACCCTTACGACTCTCAAGGTTCGCGGGAGCTGAACGTATTCACTAGCGTGATGTTGGGAGTTCTTCCATCAAGTCTTCATGTTTCCTTGGAGAGAACATGCGGCTAGGGATGTGTAAGTAACGACACCTAAGGCCGAGACATAATTGAAACAATTCACTTCAAGCGAGATCTGCGATAGAGCGTTTCGTTATCATTGAGCTAAGAGTGTTGTCCTTGTGTTGAATCTGTGGGTATAGATAGGGCGCTTTTTTTTTGGAACGCGCTGATTGAAAGATTTGTCTTTGTGTTTTGATTTGTCGAATGGATTCTTATGTTCGCCGTTTTGACCGAGCGTATGCTACGGTACTGAGCGGCGAGCGGGCTGATGCGGCCAAGATGCGATTTGTTAGCGGGTGAAGTTGTCTCTATATGATGGTTATAAACCTGCGGGCATACAAGGGGGTAGAGTTTCGCCTAACCTTCAATGGGTGCTTTGTGCCAACGTATCAAGGGCACTGTGCATTGCGCAATCTCCCCAAGCCTGTGACCCTCCACCGTCGAATCCTACTTAGAAGGAAGCGAAGGGGAAGCGAGGCGTGACAGCATGCGTGGGACGACCGATAGCACGTATCGAAAGGTTGCGCGAGTGGGAAGATGCGCAGCCGTAGAACTTTGAGCTCTGATGTGATGTGTAGACTCTAAGTACACGTCGTTGCGAACGTCAATCGGACGTGTGTGTTGAGTGCCTTACATACGGACACATATGGACACATAAGTATAAGTAAATTGAGACCGGCGGTATCGCTCAGAGGGTGGGCGCGAGCGCGTCGAACTGTCAGAGCTGGGAGATGTCAAAAGATAAGATTTCGCCGCAGCCATACGGCCCTGAAGGTACGGAATCTAACCCTGGCGCTGTCATGACTCTCGAGAGGAGGTGATAAGAGCTTCTTCTGCATGCCGAGACAATAAGGTGTGAGGTTTATTTAAATAGACCTGTAACGAGGGCTTGACCTGCGAGGCTGAATCGGAAATGGGGTGAGCGTCATTGTTGTAGTGGTAATAGGAGATACGGCTACACTTACATGGTAATAGGTGAAGAGCGTATCAGATATCCAAGAAGGGTAAGGCGCGGATCTCAGGAGGAAGAAAACGTGCATGATCAAAGAGCAGGTGTGAGGCCAGTGGACGAGATGACGTGCTCGGAGCCCCACACGCCCATTGAATCGTCGGGGAGCCTCACACCGACGACATTCCGGAAAAGATGGACGACAGGCGCCCTTGTGCTTGACTGGTAAAATGCATCGTCTTTGATTACTTATCACGATTGCGTCCATCACTGACAGGAGCTGACAGGACGTAAGTAACAAATAATAAATAGGCTTTCGGCCAGACCTTGACGTTTCGAGCGTACCGCCAAAGGAAATGACATTGATTGACATTTTAAATATCTTGGGGTAAGTACTTGCCTACTACAAGTAGCCACGTAGGGAGTGCTTTCCAGAAAGTGGTCAAAGTTGAGCTCTTTGTAGACCTAGGCCTTATGCTGACGCACTGCATGAACATTTCTTCTTCGAGCGAATTTTGCCATTACATTCTGAATAAGAACTTTGCGGGAATCAAGGGAGCGTGATGGACGTTGAGTGAAATCAGGTGAAATCGTGGCGGAATCTCCGAAGAACTTTAGAATGGCTGAAAATGGACTGATGGGTATTTCAGGGTGTACACATTGTGTCCCCGTCTTGTACCTTTGCGTCCATGACTGGCGCAGCTCACATCTCTTTTCTAACCCTTTTCTTCTCTAAATAACGAATTTGTAGTTCAGGTATGCCAACCAGGCCCCTTTGCTATCGTTTTCGCTGACTTTGGCAGTGGAGGAGTACGTGTGGTCGTTCTGAAATCGCACCACCTTTTGCGGAGGTTTATCTTTCAGTACATATTATTCTACACGAAGCTCCAAGTCTCTCTTTTACGACCTTTCAAAAACTCAAAAATCCTACGAAGACCATAACACCAACGACCAGGCGGTTGATATGGCACCAAGACGTACCGGAACACAAGACTCGCTCAGTCCAAACGCACCACCCTCACCCGCTGTCTCCCGGTCCACGTCACCTTCCTCGGGCTTTACACAATTCTTATCGAAACCTTCAAAATGGTTCACCCGCAGTGTTTCCGGTTCAAAGGTACCCGCCGGGACAAATGAAGCGCGTCCGAGCATGAGTTCAGCGGGCGGGAGAAAACACAAGATCTCTAGGCCAACAGATCCTCGACCGATTATGGATGGGTATACTGGAGGCGCCAGCAAGTGAGTGTCTCGTTATTTTGGATGGAAGTGGGCGATCGAGCGTTCTACGTGGCAGCGGGAAAGGGGGCATGACTGTCAGATGTTGCTGGCGGTTCTAATCATTCCCATTTGCCATAGATATCTTGTTTGGGGTGTCTAATCTTCTGCGTTTTGTGGAAGTTTGCGATGGATTGGAGTTCTGGCGGTTTGACAGAGGTTTTGATCCACAAGGGTCAACTTTGCTCTTGAGGCCTTCTTTTATCAAAATTCTTTCCCGATTTCATTTGAACCTTTTGGCATTTTTCGTGTTTTGTCCTTCCACCAATTGATACTTACGACATCCTGCCGTTAACTAGGTCTGTACTCGACTTGTCAGCTAGACCGGCAGGATCCATGGATATTCCACAGTTCCACGCGCCCAGCACACCTTCAAGCCCTGTCGTTCCACATAGTCCAGGAGGTCTTGGTGACCTACGAAATATGTCCCGTCGCGGATGGTCGAGATCCGCTGACGACCTGAGCAAGGTCTCCGCGGGGGAATTCTCTCCCGTCAAAGCTGCTTTCCAAGAACGAATAGCAGAGTACAGAGCTCGAAGCGACAGTAGCGCCAGCGCAGCTTCACCTTCGAGCCCCTCTTCCATCCATAGTCCTTACAGTGGAAGGCATCCATTTCCTACCGTCGATAACAGTTCGCCGTCTTCATCTCCGCCAAGGAGTTCAACACTCCCTACCCTTGCAGTATCAGTCTCAGCACCAATTGTCGAAGAAGGTTCTTCGCCCAGATCATTCACTCCAACCCACGTTCATACACGATCCCACTCCTTTACACCTAAACTACCTTCAAAGTTGGCAACTCCTCGATTTCCCCCCAGTCCGCAGAGGGAGGGCCTGGCTCCACCTCTGCAAGATAGGGAAACGCGGGAGCTGGAGAAGCCAGCACTGCTCCCTCTGCAAACACAGGCTCACCCATCATGTTCCAATCGGCCAGGATTCGGCTTTGCGTTTGGAGGGATGAATCAAAACAAAGTTACTGGAGAGCAAACACCAGTGACACCATCACCTGTGGCGAACCGAAATACAACATTCATGGTACCGTCCACTGCGGCCAATCGCGCAACTACCCTCTTGGCACCTCCCATGATCATCGAGCCCGACCAGGATGGGGATCAGGGAGAATCATTGGATTCAAAGCGAGCCTCCCACATTGTCTTCAACAGCGGATTCATCAACCGTCTCAGTGAGGTTCCGACCAACTTCCACCATGCAAATCTGCAGCTCTCTAAGGGATGGAAGCCGTACAAGCTTGAGCTGAAGGGGTCGAAGCTATACTTCTACAAACCTCCGGGGGATCGGAGTGCAGCTATCAAGGACTTGTTTCCGACAAGCCTCGTCCCACCTTCCCAGGAGGAAGAGGATACAGATGCTGAGATGTCTGGAGTGGATGAGCTGGAGGGAGCCAGAAGTAAGAGGAAGGGAAAGGGGAGAGAGGAGACGGCCACGCAGGGGAGGAAGAAGAGAGCGTTTTGGGGGAGAACGACACATCCGGATCTGATTCGGGATGCAGATGGCATTATCGTGAAAGGGTCTTTTGAAGCCCTCGTTCATGAGACCGTATTTGCGACTACGTTCTTCAGTCCGCTGGATGGTGCTGAGGAGGGGAAGGGAGAGGATGCATCCAAGAAGCGCGATGGGAAGTGGCAGGAGTTTGCCTCCTCCGTCCTGTTGTCTCTTCCTTTCATTGTTTGTCGGAACGTGTTTGAGGCAGAGTTTATCCGACGCTGTTCGCACCTCATCAGAGTGGATGATGATGCCAAAGAGGCGGAAACATCTCGTGTGCGCTGGCTGGTGAAGGAATATCTTCGTCATCATGGAAAGCCGGCGGACCAAACAGCTTGGGATGAGTGGAAACAAGACACAATTCCTGACATAACTCTTACCCTTGACGAATACAACCCCTCTGCTGGAATGCCCTCATCCCTTTCGACCCAGGCCCTATATAGTCGTACCCCGCTCCTAGGAACCGCCTCTCCCGATTTCAACACATTCTCTCCAAGGCCTGACGATCAGAAGATGGTCTCATTGCTTGAGGCTTTGAGTGGAGGTCAAGAACTGAGCAGGCCACGCCCAACTTCTCCAGGACTTCAGCAGCAAAACACCCTTCGATCTGGCTTCCAACCGACCAACAACAGGGGTTATGACTGGATGGCCACTCTGAATGAGGAAGGCCTGTCCCGAGACGTCCTTCTTATGCTGGATCCCTTCTTGATTGCACGAAGCTTAACCCTCTTCCATAGATCCGTTTTAGAAAGAGCCCCTGACAACTTTACCTCCGACTTCGCCATGGCTTCCGATGCTGACGGGCATGAGTCGTTGTCCTCATCATTCGCATCTCTCTTTGGGAGTGATGACCAGCCGCATTGGTTGACTAAGCTGCTGCTGCTGCAAATCCTAGGAGCGGACACATCAGGCGCCTCAGCTGCTGCTGCTACTCAGCTCTCTTCACCAGGACGGAGGTCTGAAGATCGAAGTGTTCAGACGTCGCGGACGCATTCAAGGTCCGAAGTCATTTCGGTTTGGGCACGCGTTGGGGAACTTTGTAGGGGTGCTGGGGACGACTGTTCGTGGCGAGCGATATCTGCTGCTCTCTGCTCTCGACCTGTCGCCAGGTTGGAGAAGGCATGGAAGAGAGTCGATCCTCAAGCTCTTGCCGTGGTTGAGTGGTGGGTATACCCCAGGGATAATGACCAGCTTCTCACTGTGAAGGAACCCCGGGTGACGCCTTGGGGAGGTGACACGAAGATTCAACTTAGTGAGGAGTTAGGGAAAGCAAGAGGGGATAGTGGAGATCAGATGATTGGTGTCGAGGCTTTAACCAAGGCCCGGACGGTGTTTGAGAAATTCCGCCGTTCATTTTCGCTCTGTCCAAGGAAAGTTTCGGTTCATGAAGATGAGATCGGTCATGATGTGCGAAGGCTGGTGGCTTATTGGAGTGACATGGCCCTTGAAGGTGGCGGAACAAGCAGCTTGGCAATCAAGTTCCAGCGGTAAGCCTGGATAATTTTACTTTCCTCTATGTTTGCTAAAGCGAACCGTTCAGTGTTGAGCAGTTCATGTCCCTATCCCTAGCGGCAGAGCCACGTCGTAAAGGCCTGTTTGAGCCCTATTTTTGGTCTCGAGGATCAAATCAGGGTCTCCAAACCTCACTGATTCCCTTGCTGTTTCCGGAGTCATGTCCGACTGTGACACTCGTCGACAGGACCCAACTCATTCGTGGCAGACTTGACAGCGACGCCACAGACATGCAACATCTGCGTCGAAATGATGCTCAAGACCGACATCAGTTGCAACGATTCGATATGAGCCAGGACTTTACTAAGCGTCTCATTCTAGGCCAAGGTGGGACTGCGATATCGGTGTACAATGGTGATTTAGTCTTGGTTGTTCAAAGCGGTGGTTTTGAGGTGGACAGCAACTCGCGACCTTCTTCGCGTGCTCCATCTCGTCCCCCAAGCTCTATCGCCGATACACCGAGTGGAGTGTTGAGTCGAGCCCCATCTATCCGAGTTAAGCCTAGCACTGGTCACACACTGAACCGCAAGCCGAGTACACAAGGTTTAGACCGCAAATCCAGCATGGCAAGGCGCAGCTCTCTTCCCTCCGTGTCCCAAAAGCAGAATTTTGTTACCTCCGAACCGTCTTCGGATCCGCCTCTCCGCGTTGTCGTCCAAGCAGGCACACTCAACAATCTCGTCACTATCTTAGTCCACGGTTTACAACATATTTCAGTTTCAGTTGCAGACGATAATGGGGAAATGTCCCTACGGGAGGGTATGACCCGAGAACTCATGGTTGATCGTGCAGAGTTCGCGAAAGTGTGGTGGAACGTTTTTCGAAGTTTCTTTACCCCTCTTGTTTTCTTCGAGGTAAAGTCAAACCCAAATTGTGGTCTGCTCTATTCTTACTCGCGATTCCGTCCCACAGTTGTTACGAAAGCTCTACATCAGCTCACAACCTACTGGCTCATCTCCCAATGCAGCCGAATATGTCCATGTGGCAAGCAAGCGGAATGAAGCGCTCATAGCGACCAAGGAGTGGCTGACTATCGGGGGCGGTGCCCAGGACATTCTTGACGATATTCAGCTATTCAACGCCGTTCGGTCATTCTTGGAATCAGCTGATGATCATGTCTTTCATCAATCGGCATCTTTTAAGGAGCCATCAGCACAACAAGCCTGGAACACCCTTTTGTCCACGAAAAAGTCTCTTGATGCCGCTTTCACCTCCCAAACCATGAGGCCTCCTATCACCCGTGGCCATGCTCAAAAGTCTGCCTTGAATGGATCTAGGACTAGAAAAATGACCACCACGCGGGAGCCGCCTGATATGGATCGCATGGACCCAGAGGACTTAGTTGACAATCTGGATGGCATGGCCTGCGCTGCCTTCAGTAACGTGACAGAGGAGGTTTGTCTTTCTGCTTTCGTCCCCTGGTCTTGACTAACTTCATTCTGAAGGATTTGTACATCACTGCTGATCTGCTTGAGGTACAATCTGCGGACCGGATAGGCTGGTTCTCTCTTCGAGAAACTGGGACCTCCGAGGAAACAATCGACATCCAAACCATCTATTCGCATATCCAGGAGGTGGAGCCATCGTCGATGATATCGGAGCTCACTCAAGAGGTATTATATCGACTTTTGCCACCTGGAGTTCGAAGTTGCATTCGGGCCTATGCCATCATACGTAAATGGCTCATTTCCAAAATCGTCGCCCCAAGGCTTGGTCTTCGAGCTAGACAAGCACGAATGGAGCTCCTTGTTCAAGCTATTGAAGTGGCACGTCTTCGAAATGCCGAAACGCCTACGAATGCTCAGGTTCTACAGCCTTGCGTGCGTTCCTTTGTCGAGACGGTGATCACTTCAGCTATCTTGAGCGTTGAGAGTCGCATGCACCATCGTGCATGGCAGAGTGTAGCTCACAGTAGGGGCTGTCAGTGTGATTCCCTTCCATCGCTCCTTCTACGGCCGTACATTCAGGATACAGCTTCTCGGGATTGCCTGACTGTTGACATGGGGTGGCTGCTTGAGCGAATGCTCGAGGTAATCGCAACCCCAGATGTCATTGACTCCTCTTCACAAGAGGGTCAAAGTCTCGTCAACTTTGACAAAAGAAGGTAATGTCCCATGGTTCTCTTATGAATGTCCCTTAATTATTCTTCCTTCAGGCATCTTTGCAATCTCATCAGTAAAGCCTCCCTACTTCCTGCATCACGCAAGAATCCCTCTTCAGACGAGGCCAATAGGCGTGGATTTGAGCGCCTCAATAACGTTGAGAGGGAAGCGATTCACTTGCAGTTCGATCATCGTGGGATTAAGGAGGAAGCGACGAGGGAAGCCTCTCAACCCGGTATGAATGGCCCCCACTCAGCCAAGAAGGTCACTCGTCCGTTCAATAGGATAATCGTCTTACAGATGGAGAAGAATCGCAGGGACAAGAACCTCCGTTCTCGACTTCAGAGAGAGAAGCTGATAGAACAATCGAAGAACGAGCGACGAGACGATCTTCTCAACAAAGCTATGCGGCCTCGAAAGGCTCCCATGACTAACCCTCAGAAACAGCACAGGAACAAGAAAAGCATGTCGGCGTTCTTAAACTTCATGCGCCCCATTTCGAGTGCTTTTGGCGCTGATATACATCCTGTTGGCTTGAAAAGGACTGCGGCAGAGCTTAATTTTACGACCACTGGGAAGCCGGCACTGGTTCTCAGTGTGTTGGATGCACGAGTGGCGCAGTTCATTAACAATGAACGGTCGTATACGTTCCAGCTGGATACCGAGGACGGAGGGCATTACTTGCTGCAGGCCATGAATAAGCGTGAGATGAACAAGTGGCTTGAGACCCTTACCCGTGTTATGAGGATGGCTGCGAAGCGTCGACTTACTTACATTGGAAACTCCCCCAAGCCGCAGATCGCAGATCATATTCACGATCGTCCAATTGTTGCATCGCGGGATCCGAAAGCAGGTGAGGCGACTCTTGTTGAAGGGATCTGATGTGGTCGCTAAATGAATTCTATTTCAGTCTTTGGTGTCGAGCTTGAATTCTTACTTCAGCGAGAAGCTGGTGACGAACAGATCTTGCCTGGGACAGTGCCGAGAATTATCGAGCAGTGCTTGATGGAAGTGGAAACGAGGGGTTTGAGCGAGGTTGGGATATGTATGTTTGCGGTTGATTTCGCTCATATCATCAGAAGACTAAGGTTACTCTCTCCAGACCGTATTGCAGGAGCTACTTCCGAAATCAACACGTTGAAGGAAGCTTATAATCGCGGGGACTCACCCATTCAGCCATCAACGGATATTCACGCCGTTTGCGATCTGGTCAAGTCGTGGTTCCGTGTCTTGCCAGAACCTGTATTCCCATCTTCGTCTTATCATGATGTTATGCAAGCCATGAGTGAGTTACAGTTGTCTTCTTCTCTCAACGGGGCTTATCTTTCCTTCAGGGTTGGAAAATCTGGATGAACGACTTGCCAGCGTCCGTAATGTTGTTCAAGCACTACCACAGGCCAACTTTGACTTGCTGCGACGAGTCTCCGAACATCTCGATCGGTAATTGCCATTCCTGCTTGACCTTATTCATCCTCTTACGTCTTTGTAGGGTCACCGACTTTGAGGAACACAACCATATGACGGCCGAAGCTCTCGCGATCGTATTCAGCCCCAATCTTCTGCGAGCACCCCAGAACGATTTCGTAATGATTTTGAACAATATGGGTCACTCGCACAAGCTCGTCAAAGCCTTGATCACTCATGTTTGTCTCTTCGTTTTTTGACGCACATTGCCCGTTAACCCAGATTTGACAGCTCCACGTCATCTTCGATGAAGCTGATCCGGAAGCTGAGATTCACTCAGAGGACGAGCTTGACTCACCAATACTTGAGGAAGATGAAGAAGCGTATGAAGAGGACGACGACCCCCAGACCCGGATGAACCAGCTCACTGGTTCAGATCAGGAACAATCACCGCACACGCACACTGGTGACTCCGGAAACCCATATACCCAGCCTTAATACCCTCCCTTCATCCATCCATCCACACGGAACCCATCCTTCTCTTTCTCTCATCTTTCTAGTACCCACCCCAACCACTTGGACGTATGTATGTATATCCATCCGCATGATTCTTCAGCTTCTTTACCCTTTATTCCACCCCGTTGCTTTCGATTCCTATGGGGCTTGTTACATACCTTAACCTTCTGTGCTTATCGGACGATCACGCGCAATAAGCATTTATTCGTCTCTTACCTATGCCCTGTCACTTATCATAATTAATCCCATGTTGCCTTTGCATAACTTACTATTTTTTTGTGGTCGCTACAACGGACACGTGTTTCAACAGTCAAAATTGCCCAAAATCTGTCTAGATGAGCGAAGCGGTCCAGAGCGGATTTGTCTCACTCTGGACCGTAAAACGCGTGAGCGACAGTGGTCGTCGTCCGTATCAAGTGAGCGTGCATTTCCCTCTGCTGGGTAGGATGAGCCGGCGCGGCCCGTGGGTTGAGCACGGTGCACAGCCACGAGGATGAGTCAAGTCAATTCCTAGACCACATTGATCATCCTCTAGTTTCATCTCCGTGCGGCGACTGTTCAACACAGACGGGTTAACGAGCGGACTTCCGACCCTTGTGTCTGCATAAACGATGTCCTATCTCGAAAATGCAGTCATGGACGATTCGGCCCAGCATCCAGCAGATCCCCTCATGATCGCAAGGCTTGCGCAATTCCCGAAGGGCGGAGCTGCACGCAAATCGCTAGAGGACTGGTTGAGCGGTTCGACAGGGCAGCGATGGGTGGGCAGGGTCAATGTGTCGAAAAATCTCATTCAAGATGGTCCGCCGACGACTTACGATATGGACGAGGTCAGAGTTTTGTTAGGCACCCATGGTGATATCAGAAAAAACTTGTCCAGCAAAGGGATCGAGGCCGAATTGTTGAAAACACTCTGCGGCGATCCAAAAGAATATCATGTGCAGCCGTGTTCGGATGATTCGCTGGTTTATCTTCTCAGCTTAAAGGATATTGATTTATTAATTGGGATGTGCCATCTAAGTATGCATTCAACTCATGTCGACTCTTTAAAAAGCTCTGACATCACTACCGCAGTAAAGATTGACAGCTACGATTCGATATCTCCATCGCAACCCCTCAACAGGTGAGAATTAGACAGTGTTTCATCTGCCCATCAGTTAACTTAACATCTGCTCATTCTCAGCAAGGCTGTACGCCTGGATCGTTATTTCAAAAAAATGTACACTGGACCAGGCGTCCAGTGGCTGAAAATGGCACTTCCCCGGTATATGGAAATGTACAATCGCGATATCCATTATGGGAAAACGATCGTTGTCCTTCAAAGTAGCGGAACGGGAAAGTCTAGGACATTGGCTGAAATGGCGAGCTCGGTGCGCATTGATTTATTTCAGAGTTTCGTGGTGGCTCATCCATATCAGAATCCTCAAGAGAATTGGGGTATCAGCATTTGTTTTCGTGGACTTGGGTCGAAGGGAACACCAGTTGCATTGGATGGGTACCCACTCGGCGATAGGTCTGCTTTCGGCTGCCTCGATAGGCTGCCAAAAGACGTGATGATGAAGCTCAAATGTGTGAAGGTATTTACGTTCAATCGTCAGTTGGTTGTCAGGGTGCTGATGCTCAACAGAGCGAAGAGATTGCGGCTGCTTTCATGGGGGCTCTTTTCGGCGTCGTGCATGACACAATCATGGATGCGAAACGTTCCTCTGATAAACACAAGGAAGCTTTCGATAAATCTTGGGGTATTTCTGAAGTCGCCCACCAGGCCAACGCGCCACGCGTTAAGAATTTTGAGAAAGTTCGTACCAACGCCATTGCCTTACTTAAAGAACATACAGAGGAGATATTGGATGCACGCCGCTTTGCTGCACCAATGGTTTTTATCACGCCTGATTTGCAGGAGCCAGGGGGTGAGTTGGAATTGATGTATTCACGCATTGTTGTGTTTAATGAAAGGTTTAGGGACTGCCACATGGGTAACAAAACTGTTTCATATCCTCGTCACCAAATCTGCAGAAACTCTAGACAACGACCGGCGCGAACTAGAATTGTCATGCTTCACGTTCACGCTTGATGAATGTAATCAAATGAACTTTGATCACAAGCCACATCCAAACAAGAAGGATCCTGATAACCGTATCACGCTTCCTGCGATGCAAAGGGTAATCAAGGCTAGTGAACAATTCAATTTCTGGTTTTTCATGCTGGACACGATCAATGGACTTTCTGACGTGTACCCTGACACGCCGGCTAAGAAGGTAACATCATCGTTTCGCCTACAGTCAGGTCCTTTGAAGCCCCTTCCACCCTGGATACATATGCCTCTCGACGTCATGGTACCTTCGCCAGAGAATTTACCCAAGACGCCTCTAGAAGCTCTCCTACTGGATCACCTTCGGGTGTATGGTCGACCGGTGTGTAATCCTGAATCATTTGATGAGAGGGCATTTGCGCTGATCTTTGACCCCAAATTTTAGCTGTGGTCGACATTTGATGATAATGAGATTGTGTATGAAGCTAGTAGGAGACTACTCTGTGAAGAACCTCAGCATTTCCCCAGCTACAACTCCGATAAGAGCGATTTGCAGGTCCTGGCCGTGCATTCGACTCGATTCATCCTCAATCTCACTGCCGAGGGTGCTGCGAGCCGAATGGCCATCGACTCCGCGAATAGCCATCTACGTGTTCTAACTGACTACAACGCATCAACACGAAGGTTAAAATCTGAAGTTTTGTCTGAGCCTATCTTGGCTATAGCTGCTGGCGACAAACTCCTCAAAAGCAAAGAAACATACAAAAAAACTATGGGGATTCTCATCGAGCGACTCCTCCTGGACATGAAAGTCATTTCTCTAGGCGAAAATGGGGACCTTTGTGGTAGAATGATCCTCATCGTCAATCGTGATGCCACTGTCCATGCAGCAGGGGGTCAAATTTGTGTTGTTGACACTGTGAAGCACAAGATCGTTCAGGGACACCACAATCAAGGGGGCTATCTGCGTCAAGAGGGCCATCTGCGACATGCTGTACGACCTTTCCTGTTGCACTCATATCTCCGCCAGCTGGTGGATCAGAAGGAGCTTTCCCAGGTCGATGGCGCCTATGACTCCGGCTTGAAATGGGCGTCGAAGGTCTACATGAACTTTACGCATTTTGTCCAGCTCGAGGACTTCATCGAATCCGAACTTTCGTACGAGTTTGCCCTTCTGTGCTGGCGGCGAGGTCTGGCTTTGCAATGTGTCGGTAGCCAACCTGTCATTGACAAGCTCCTTGTCGGTTACCGTGGCGACCTTTCAAAGCCTTTCGATCCCAAGATGTTCGTCTTCATCGTGGTGCACACTAAGAACCGGGTTTCGGTTGCACGGTCGGACTTGATCAACACTATTACCTGCCCATTCCTCACGTCCGGGTCGGAGCGCTGGAAACCAGAGTACATGGTAATCCTGATGGACCTAGGCACCACGCCTGCCGACTACGGGGACGCCGTTCAAGTTACCAAGTGCAAAGCCGTAAAGGGCTGGCAGGCCTGGTCTGCATTTAATGAAATTGAAGAGTATCCGGCCGTTCGCATCAACATGCGCGGATTACGACCCTACCTTTCTCTGCACGAATGGGCGCCTCAGGTGCTGCAGCTTGGATCGAACAGGGGGTTGGCCGATTTCTCGAGCTTTAATGAAGAGTTTGAATTCACGAGGAATGCCACTAAACATGCATTGACCTTGTCCGACGAAGAAACGCTAGCCAAGCATAGAAAGTTGTTCAAGGGGGATGTCTGAAGAGTTATAAAAAGCAATTCGTGTATTATATTTTATTTCACTGACAGCGCAATTCCACTTTTTGTCTTGTCAACAAGTTACCATCCAAAAACATCCTTGACTCGGAAACCATGCTCCTAGCTCGTTTGCTCATGCCAATGCAGCCATCAACGTTCAACCATATCAACCAGCTCGGCCCGTTCGTCAGGGGCAGGGCCAGGTACTTTCGAACTCAAATGACGGCTGAATCCTGCGCAGCCCGAGTGCAGGCTTTCGAAAATCGATGTTGAGAAATTGAGAATGCTAGAAGGGCCACGATTTGGGGCTGCTTTCAAATTGGGGGAGCATCGCTGAAGTGAGTGTCCACATACTCCTTTTATCAGTGTGAGATGTGCACAGCCGACTTCAGACTTTACTTAGACGCCCTAGACATGTGTGTGCCTGTCTCTGCACAGCACGCACACCAGCGCTCAATAAATATCACAACAGCCATCTGAAAGGCTGATAACGAGCGCTTTCGTTGCTGTCTTTCCCACAACGACGACGATAATTTCCTCCTTAACGACGACCTCTTCCTACCTCGAGTCGCACCCTCTACTACTTCTCAGATGCCGCCCGATCCTGAAGCAAACTTGAACAGAGGAAAATCGATTCGCGGAACATCATTAGCGAGCGCACAGGCCGCTGCTCAACAACAAGTTAAGAGCTCGAATGGGAATCGAGGATCAACAACTAATCGCTCGCGATCAAACCAGCCCGACCATGCCAATGCCCAGGCAGGTGAGCTCGTGAACCCAGCCAAAGACGAGCAGACTACTGGTGGAGATAGAGCAGGCTCACCGAAGAAGCCGAGCACGAAGTCACGATCGAGGACCGCTGATTCTTCTTCGTCTTTGGACATTGCTGGTCAAGCGCCTGTGGGAACCCCCATTGCTGCCCCATCAGGTGCGCAGGCCATCGGGGCTAATCCGACGGCCCGATCATCGGGTGCCCCAGCTGCGACTGGGAAAGCAAGTGGGGAAACGGGTGACGCTGACGCGACTAACAGGGAGATGGTCGATCTGGGAAAGCCGACCAAGCCTCTGAACACTTACCCTCCGGGGTGTAAATCCAGCACCCCCGTATTATCTTCCTCCGATCCCAGTGTTCGCCTCGTTAAGTCTTCGTCTGCCAGTGCTCAGGCCGAGCGCCAGAAGGCCCAGGCTGCAGCTGCAGCGGAAGCTCGGGATCGAGCGATCGCTGAAGCAGCAAATACCGGGGAGGGAGGGCCAGATAGTACTGCGCCTCCAGGTATAGTCAGATCGGAGGATCAAGACCCACTTGCACTCCCAAGGCGTCTTCCTGGTCTCCCTAACTCTCGGTCGAGTACCCTAAACTCAGTACCACCATCAGAAGGCGTTGAATCTCAGGAACAAGATTTAGGTGATGCAGAGAACGTAGACTATTCAGACGGTGATTCCAATGACGACTACGGCGAGGACGAGGACATATACGCAGACGCTAGGGCGATCAGCGAAAAGCTGGCTACTCCAGGCTTCAAGGAGTCGCTAACTCAGGAGGAATATGACGCTCTTCGTCATCATCAGTTCCAGCAACAACAGCAGGAGGCTAATCGTCAAATGTACATGCAACAACAGCAGCTACTCGAGGTGGCTGAGGCAATAGCGCCAAAGCCTGGCAGCCGCTCTACAACTAACATGTTGGGAATTGGCGGGAGCAGCGACAAACCCCAGTCATCGAAAGAGAAGCAACTGCGCAGAAAAATCCTAGAACTGGAGTACGCATGGCAACAGGAGAAGACCTCTCACGTAAACCTGGATCATCATTACAGGAAATTATGGAATCGCGGGAACGCACTGTCGGAGGAGCTGCAGAGATCTCAGCATCAGGTCCATCGCCTACTGGACGATGTCCGGAGCTTGACGCATGAACTTGAGGCTGTCAAATCGCAGCTTGCGGATGCGAAGACGCTTTCGGAGGTTCGAGGCAAGGAGCTGAAGGGCGCTCAGGTGTTCCTGACTAAAGCCGACACACTGTCCACCACGGATGTTGTGCAGAAGGTTAATGCACTGAACGAGGAGATATTCCAAGCTGCTGCTCTTCTTGGAGAGATGCTCCGGAATACGGAACGACCGGATAGGACACAGGAAGAGGTCACGGTGGCGTTTGAGAAGGCTGGGTGGATGGTGGGCGAGCACATGGCCAACATCCTCGGTGCAGAGTCAGTGAATCTCCGCACAGACCTCAACCCGCTCCTCGTCCAAGTCGTGTTGCAGATCGCCATCACTACTTGGTGCAAGTTTGTGGTCTCTTCGTGGAGGCCCAGTGATAGCAGCGTGGCAGACTTTTTGGCAGCTATCTACTCCGAGATTCGCCAAGTTGGTGAGTAGTCTTCAAATATCTTGTAGTATCCCAATGATCTGATACGCTTTCTCGCTGCTGCAGAGGATCAAGCCGTCTCTGGTCGTTGGCGCTCAATCACGCGAGCCCAACTCCGCTCTTCATCCGATGACTGGACAGGAAACCTCATGGGCGGGCTATTGAGCGTCCTCGTCATCGCCGGCTGGTCAACTCGTGAACTAGACCAACAACACCAATTCGAAAGGCGCCTTCCACCCATCTTCAAAGCCGTACAAGACCTACGCAAAGCTCTCGGTGAAGACGTCACCTCCATGGACATGGAAGTTGCCGTCATCGATGCTGGCGATCCTTTCAACCCTACCTACATGGAAGATGGGTACGGGGACGCCAGAGCTTCGTCTGGGAGCGGGAAGAAGGCACCGGAGAAGGTTAGTGGGACGACGGGGTTGGGGTTACACAAGATTTCGATGAGGCAAACGTCGAAGGGCCCGGTCGCGCATTCGGAGATGGTGTTGTTCCCCAAGGTGGTTTTGGAGGGTACGGTGAAAGAGGCAATGGATCCTGCGCCTCCGCCTGCGTCGAAGTTGAGGAAAAAGCCAAAGACAGATAGGCCTGGTAATGGAGGCGGAGGTGGTGGAGGAGGGGCTCCTGCTACGGGTGGTACTGGCGCTGGTGGTATGTTGCAATCTGCAAGCAGCTTTGTATCCAGCTTCATCTTTTAACTCTACTGACTGTGTATACCCCAGATACCCGCAAATGATGATTATATTGAAAAAGAGACACAAGGAAATGCCGGAGTGTCATCGTCAGTTGTACATTAGTCTCTCTCCCTCTCCCTCTTGCTGCTTGTTGTGGATGGAACTACTTGTTCTTCCGATTGAGAATTGTATTCATTGGACATTTTGGCTGGACGATTCGTAACCACTCCCGAGTCTTGAGGGGCAGAATACAAAGACTTGCTTCGCATCGCCACTGTCAAAAATTCTGGTCACTAGTACAGAAGGGTTCTATACATGTCTGTCCTTCGCAAAATTAGGATCGAAGTGAAGAAATCTTTCGGAAATCCTTGAACAAAACATCAACTTTCTTCCGTCCTGATTCTCTTCGTTTGTGTCCCTGTACGTTTCTCCGATGTAAGCACTTGTAACATTGGGGGATCGACCAAAAGATACATACCAGTGCTCGGCCCAGCCTCCCCACTCCGCATCGCATTCCCTATAAGCAGGCGTCAAGAACATTCCACCTGTGCGAACAGAAACCACAACAAACCCATCTGTGTTGTCCTCACCCTAGAGAAATAAGGCTGCACAGGTGGAGGCCTAGGTCTTGACGGTGTAGGCTGGCTTAGCCGGCGAGGCTCTGACTTGTGATCTGGCTCAGGCGAAAGTTCCCGTTTCAACCTTTGACCAGGCCCGCGAAGTTGAGTTTCTGGGGCACCAAAATCCGTTGCGAGCGTTGCAGATCGTGAGCGATCGCGACTTGGAGTGGCGTTAAATTTGCTTGGTTCTGTGTCACGTTTCAGCGACGAGCGGCCAAAATCTGTTGCTAGTGTTGTGGATCGTGAGCGATCGCGAGGGATGTTATCTTGGAACAGATACGATGCTGGAGAAGAAGGGGGCGATGGACGAGAGACTGAGCGACGATCCTGTTTTGATGAGCTGTGGATCGTGGTTGGCATGATTTGATATTCTTGAGGTTCAGATTTCACCGAGACGTCACGGAGTTCTTGATTGAGTTGCGACTGTAGGTAGCCAACTCGGGCTGCATGGAATTCATTGCTGGGATCAGATCCTGGTAGTCCTTCGTTCGCTTCTGAAGCTGAAGGACCAGATTGATCAACCGATTGAACGCAGACATTAAAGGTGTGATGATCAACTCACGTTCCGCCTTTACCATTACTACATCAGGTTGCCCGGACGAATTGTGCGTCTCGGATGGATGGGCCTGGAGCGATCTAGCTAGAAGTTCGAGGGCAGGATCAGAGCCTGCTAGAGTTTCTACTGGTAATATGTTTAATCAGTATTATCTTACGCGTGATGTGGTAGAGGTAAAAAGCTCACAGTCACCGTCAAGGGAAACGACACGTTCTGGAACTGCCGTGAGGGTATGTGGTTGGGACGGAGCAGAGGGAGGTATGACTGAAGAGAGGAAATCTTCAGCTTCAAGGGAGTCCACTGCTGAAGTTTGCTTTAGATGTTCAGCTAGGAGGGCATGGAGTTCATCGCTGGGATCAGGTCCTGGCAGCTGGGTGGTCTCTTCTAGGGATTGATTAAGCAATTGAACGCAGAAATCAAAGGGATAATGATCAACTCACCATTTCCGTCTTGAGGTTCCGCCTTGACTGTTACATCAGGTTGCATGGACAATTCGCTTTCCTCGGATGGATGGACTTGGAAGTATCTAGCTAGCTCTTGCTGGAGTTCGAGGGTGGGATCGGAACCTGGTAGAGTCTCTGCTGCTAAACCTTTCTTCAGTCATTCGTTGACACAGCCAAGGATGGGAAGGGGCTCACAGTCGAAGGAAAGGTCCCGCGGTTCAGGTTTCACGCGTACTGTAGCTGGAGGTGGAGATGCCTCGAGGATGTGCGATTGTAATGGAACAGAAGCAGGAGGTATGAATGAAGAAAGGAAATCTTCAGTTTCGTCCACTGTTGGAATGGGATCAGAAAAACCTCGTAGCCGCAGCGCTGTGAAACATACTGGGGTTTTGGCGTAACCCACCATATCCACCGACATCTCTCCGTTCCATAGGCGTCTCAGAACGCAACAGGGCAGCTGCCACTTCCGCTAACATACACAACAAGACCAAAGATAAGCGTCTGCTTGGAAGCCAAACGAAAACACGAAATCCAGACCTTCTTCATACGGATCCATCTTCTTAACGATAATAGGATCTGAAATCGGCGGTCGGACAGGCGCAGAAGCTTTGTGTTCCGTGTACAACGCATGAGCGGGATGTGCAGCTGGGGGTACGTAGGGCTCAAAGAGACCTGAAGGAGGGTGTTCTGGTGCTGTAGCTGAGGCTGGGGGCGCAGAGGTTGACGCGCTGGTTGAAGAAGGTATCGGTGCTGGTGCGAGCTGAGTCGGGGGTGGTTTTGACATCCTTGTTGGAAGTATATCTTCAGTTGGGGGACGAGCTGGGTATGGTGGTATGGGCGGATTGACAATGGGTGTTGGAGGTCGCACGAGAGGTTCAAGAGGGGGAGGCTGCTTTTTGACCGCTATAGCCCACTTCAAGTCCATAGTTGGGAGAGGCGCGGGTCCTGGACGTGGGTATGGCGTTACCACTTCAAAGTCCTCTGAGATTTGGAGGTTTTTGATTTTGTCGCTTGGTTTGCCTTCGTTCCATTCTGTAATGACCATGTAAGCGTAAGTCTTTACTCTTTACTTGACTTGACTTGGAGAAAGAGAGAGAGAGAGAAAAGACGCACGATGCTTGATGGGATTTTCGAACCTTGCGTAGTTGTATTCGTAGAGAATAGAGCGTTGTTCATTGTTGGTGTATAGAACGGGTTTCAAAAAACGGTTCCACATGTGTGTACCTAGGCATGGCTCAATGTCTGTATCTGCATGGAACCTTACGATGATATTTTTGTGCTGTACCGCAACAAGTTCGTAAATTCCCATTGATATGAGTTGGTAGAATGTGATACTTACAGTTCCTTGCCAAAACACTTGCTTGACCTGCGCCAGGTTACTCGTTTCTTGACGATCTTTCATCATGAGGTAAAACCAGGTAGCAACTCGGTCGATAAATGCTTGGTCGCCGACGCCTCCTAACGAGCACCAGGGATTGACCACGAAGACATACTTCTTTGGCGCTGTATCTTTTGGCTTTAAATCAGTGCCTTGGTACTGTTTAGATAACTTTGTCAAATCGTGAACGATAGCTGGAGAAATGGAAAGCTACCCTGGCCTTGTTCTTTCCCATTGAAAGGATGTTTGGAGAGAGATGCGCTATCCCAGGACAAGTTCTTTCTGGGGGTCCTTTTACTATACATCATGATAAGCTGAACTCACGACACGATCAACTTAACAAAATTCGTCGCTCGAGAGTAAGGTTATGCTTGATATTGTTGCAATAGATCGAAATACAAGGGTATCGAACGGGTATTAGGTGGAAGGAAACGAGTAGGTTCCCACGTTCACCATCATTCAACACGATGGCAAAGGTCAACTGGCCTATGTCCAAAAAAACCTCCAAAAATCGTCAATTCAATAAAGGTAGTCCCCGACAGGGGTAACAATTATTGCTGACCTTTACTCGTAACACCGCCCCGACAATATGATTTTGCACCGCAAATCCGCACAACCAACGAGCGGCAGTGTAGACAGGCGCCCATCAGCTTGCGTGATTAAGTCACTCAACGTGCAGGGGTCGTGGTCGTTCCTGTAATTTGACGCTGGGATATAAGACCCTCTGAAAAGAGATGCACAGCTCAGACACGCTGTGAAACCCATCAGCTTGCTGTTACCATGTCCTCCTCTCGCTCTGTATACCGTGGACCCCGTCGAAAGCTTGTGTTGGCCTTTGATGTTGGCACGACCTACAGTGGAATCTCTTATAGGTGGGGTTTCAATAATTGATAGGAAGCCTTCAGAAAAACTAATCACCTCTTGATTAGTGTTCTTGATCCTGGACAAATTCCAGAAATCAAAGGAGTAACAAGGTGAGAAATGTCGAGTGGCTTTGGGTGGCGAGTGTGGGGACGGTGGTCATTTGGAAAGTCCTCTGCAGCGAGTGCTTGACCTCTTATCGCACGCTCATTGTGGTCCCTCATTCGGACATTCAACCCACCCTCTTCCTTTCTGACCTACCTATTCTACTCCGATAAGCTACTAACGCAACCCAAAGGTTCCCCGCCCACGAACAAATCAGCGGAGCCTCCAAAATCCCCACCATAATCTACTACGATCGAAATGGCAAAGTCCGCGCAGTGGGTGCAGAAGCCATGCGCGAGGGGATTTACGAAACAGCCGAAGACGAAAATTGGATAAAAACCGAATGGTTCAAACTCCACCTCCGCCCGAAAACCGAAGCTTCCCGACACATCGCCAACGAAATCCCCCCTCTGCCGCTGAACAAAACCGTCACGGAGGTGTTGGGTGATTTCCTCAAATACCTCTTCGAGTGTGCGTCGAGTTATATCCAAGATACCCATGCGAATGGACCGGATTTGTGGGCTTCTGTGGAGAAGGATATTGATTATGTGTTGTCCCATCCGAATGGCTGGGAAGGGATCCAGCAGACGCAGATGAGGCAGGCTGCGGTGCAGGCCAACCTTATACCCGATACGACTAAGGGCCATGCGCGGATCTCGTTTGTGACGGAGGGAGAGGCGAGTTTGCACTTTTCGATTCAGAATGGGTTGCCTTCTGGGGCTATGAAGGTAGGTGGTTGTGGTGGATGTCTACTGGATTGAGTACGATGCTGATGTTTTGCTCGCCAGGAAGGAGATGGTGTGGTCATCGTCGACGCTGGTGGAGGTACAATCGATGTGAGCGCCTATAGTCGGAATACAAAGGAAGTCAAGGACTCTTTCGAGGAAATCGCTGCTCCTCAATGTAAGTCTACCACCATACATCTCTTCCGATACATTCACTTATCCTTCATCCTCCAGGTCATTTCCATGGGTCGGTCTTTGTCAGCATCCACGCCCGCCTCTTCCTCGACCGTATGTTCCCCCCTCTGACTTTGCCATCCTCAAACTGACATCCTTCAGAACTCCTCGCGGACTCACCGTTCATCGAGGATTTGGACCATATCATTCGATGCTTCGACAAAACCACCAAGCTCCGCTTCAGGAACATCGATGAACCACAATACATCAAGTTTGGATCTACCAGGGACAACGACGAGACTTACGGGATTCGCTTTGGCCAGCTGAAATTGCAAGGGTGTGTCCTTGTCATTCCTTCTCTCTGCTTTCCCTGTTGACGCTTCCGTAGAACCGATGTTGCGAAGTTCTTCGAGCCTTCGGTTAAGTGTATCGTCAACGCCGTCGTCGAGCAGCGCAAGTCGGCACATAAGAGTATCTCTGTGAGCTTTCCTCAGCTACTCCTTAGTTCTATCGCTCACCCAGGGATATGTGTTAGCACGTCGTCCTCGTCGGTGGTTTCGCGGCCAGCGACTGGCTATACAACAAAGTCCTCGAATCACTCAGACCCCTCGGACTCAACGTCCTGCGGCCCGAAAACCACGTGTACGTCTTCCTCCTCCCCTTCCCCTTTTCCACACAGGCTCACCCCTGCTTTCTCTCTCTCTCTCCTTAGGAACAAAGCAGTTTCAGACGGAGCCATCTCCTTCTATCTAGACCACTTTGTACGTACCCGCGTATCGAAAGTGACATACGGGAACTTTTGCCACATCCCATATGACTCTTCCGATTCCGAACATGTGAGGCGCCAGGGTAACACGTTCGTGAGTGTGTCGGGGTCTAAGAGGATTAGCGATACGTTTGATATTATCCTGCCTAAGGTTCGTGGTTTCGTGTTTTGTTATGTGAGCTGGGGGAAAGGATGCTGATTGTATTTTAGAATACCCAAGTGTCAGAAGCGAAAGAGTTCAGGAAACCTTATTTCCGTGAATCGGAGAATAGGAACGAGTTTAAGGATGCATCGTTTTCGATTTGGTGTTATCGTGGGGCTGTGGCGGAGCCTAGGTGGAAGGACGTTGATACTGGTTCGTTCTCATCACCCCTCCTCTCTTTCTTCCCCGCTAACGTGGTGATGGACACAGATAATTACACCAAGATCTGCACCATCGAAGTTGACCTCTCTCACATCACACTTACGCCACGATACAAAGGAAAGGGAGAAAGGGGGCAATATTTCCGTTTGGATTATGACCTTGTTTTGTTGTTTGGATTGACGGAGTTGAAGGCCCAGGTGGCTTGGAGGGAGGGGGTACGTGTGCCTTGCTTTCTCTACTCTCCTTGCTTGATGTTGACTTTTGGTTTTGTTTTTTTGTGTGGTAGAGCGTTGAGAAACGGTAAGCCTCGTGTTCGCTCTCGACAAGAGAATTTGCTTGCTGATTTGGTGGAATAGGAGCGCCACGAAGATCGTTTATGACCCAGATATCACGCGTGATGATTAGAGTGTTATGCTTTTCTTGGATCCCCGACGAGTCTGTGAACTTGAGAGAGAATCGCTTCTGTAAATTCATGTAGTTGGAACGGCACTGTTTTTCCCTTGTATTATATTCATCTTGCTCGTTGTATGGTTTCAACATACGTGTTTCGCTTTGCACCCGAGCACATGGTCGGCAAAGTCCGATCCAACTTTTCCACTTCCAAGTATCGGAGATTATCCTGACTACCTGCAGCTATGATCTTCAAAGCTTTCATTAAACGGACAACCGTCGGAGCAACCTCGTAGCAAGAAAGGCCACCTGACGATCGTTCCGACTCCCCCATAATTCTACTCTATCTTCTTATTCATCTTCTGTTGAACTCCTTCGAGCAAAATATCCGCACCGAACAGAATGTTGATTCCGAGATCCTCAACCCGGGGCTAGCCATTCCCATGAACATCACGGCACCCATGTGCAGCGTGATGTAGATTCAGTTGACGCGATTGAACGGGATGCCGTACTGACTTTACGTGCACCTTGTAGGTTCGTGGGCGTGGCAGACTCCGCACCAGGCATAAATAATTTACGAAACGAAAGAGTTACACATTATGCGGGGATATACTATAAACTCGAAAGTGATCTAAAGTTTGGCAACCAGTTCCCTCGGCTGATTGCTCTTCCACCAAATATCGACCGCCTTGTCCGCGTCGTAACCAAACGACTCCTTGTTCTTGACCCTATCTCCCCATTGGTTCGGATTCCCTGCGCAGTCGTCCGCAGGTTCCCCCCGGGCCTCCTTCAGCGCTTCCTCCATAGCCGCGCGCATTGAGGCGTCCCTAGCCTCTTGCTCTGGCCCATCCGGGAGATGGAATATGTGTTGATTCTTTCTTGAATCCAACTGCGTCATTGTCGCTCGCGCGTGCCGGATGGTCTCGTATGCCCGCAGGAGCGGTGTGAGTTGTCTTCGGCTGGAAATACGGGAGAGGAGATTGCCAAGCACGGCTGCGTCCTCGACCGCCATTGCCGACCCCTGCGCCCTGTACGGCTGGAAAAAGATATCAGGTTCTTTCTTAATTATGGCCTGGGAGGACGTACGAGCATAGGATGGCAGGCGTCTCCCAACAAGCAAATCTTGCCTTCAGGATGAATCCAGCTGTTCAAGGGTTTCCGATCCAAAAGGGACCACAGTAGACTCGAATCGACCATGGCGAGCATTTTTTGAATTCTGAAGATTCTTAGCTTCAGCGAGAATTCCAAATCATCGGACTTGACCCCTTACCGAGGCTCGAAGCCAACAAAATCTGATCTCATAACGGCGACATCGGCAGGCCTGGCCGACTCATTAACACCTCTGCATGGGTGGATCATTACCAGATTATAAAGTTGTTTGTCGCGCTATATGATGGCCAGAGGTTCAGGAAGGGATTTGGTTCTAAAATTGAAATGACCCACGATACAATATCCAACGATGTGTCGTCCAGGACCCATCCAGATATTCATACTAGTTTCATCCACCAGTTGCTTCAGCTCTGGGTCCTTCATCATAGGACCCGTAGGAATGAGAGCCCGATACGTCGCATCCCCGGTCGGTGTGGGTCTATCAGGTTGACCAACAACGATGTCTCGGAGTCGACTGTTCAAACCGTCGGCTCCAATAACGAGGTCGGCTTTAATTATATCGCCGGATTCCAGGATTACAGCAGGCTGGGAAGGGTCGACGTCCCGTACTTTCGTATTCAAACGGATCTTCATAAACGGTCGAGCAAGGTCCAGCAAGATCTTCTGGAGGTCTGCGCGCTGAAGGGGCATTCAGTTGATAACCAATGGCCGGAACGAAAATGCAACACCCACATGGATGTTGTAATAGGGCGCGCCGTGGTCCCTTTTCATTGAATCCCCCCACTGCTTCCAGCCAACCACTTCGCCGTCATGGTCTATGAAAGTTATACAGTCAGCAAAGATACTGTTCCTTCAGCAATGACACAAACATCTGCGCATGCAAGCTCCCTGAGGAACAACTGCGACCGCTTTCAGCCTTTCCCCAGCGCCCCAGCGGATGAGGAGTCTCGACATGCTTGGTGTTAGTTGAATACCAGCACCGATGTCCCCGAGCTCCGAGGCGGCCTCGAGAATGGTCACTCGGTGACCTGCGCGTCCGAGAAGAAACGCGGTTGAGAGCCCGCTGATGCCTGCACCAACGATTATGACGTTCAGTGACAACGGTGCCTGCCTGGGCTGCGCTTGGGAGACAAACTGTGTAATAATGGTGGAGTGAGCTGGTGCGCGAGAGCAAGCATTCGAAGGGACAGACCTCAGTTGCTACTTGCTAGCGGGGTAAAAATTGTCAAAACTGGGGAAGTTGTGCAGAGAAGCATAGTGCGTACCATGTTGGTCAAAGGCTGGGGGATCGAGAGAACGTGTATCTTGGTTCCGATACGCGGGTATCATCTGGGTCTTATAAAGGGCGTGGGCCCCGAAAGGGCTGATACAAAATAAAAAATCGGAAGGCCACTGCTGTCTGTTTGTCAAGACTAGAACAGGGAAGGGGTGAAATTTCGGGTGCGAGCTGGGAAGACCTCGGACTTTCACTTGGCGATTTTATTATGGAGGGCTGGCTGTCCGGCCATTTTGCTTCCTTGGTTTTCTTTTGCGCTGGGACAAGACGGTGACCGATGGCGATTATTCAGATAAATATTGTTGATTTCGGGGAGCTGCTTTGGTACCTTTGATTCTCGACTTCAAGCGTCAAGGTAAGGTTTCAAAAATTCTGCCTGAAACCGGGATTCATTCTTGAAACTCTCAAGAAAAATATGATGACGCGTCCATCACAACGGTTACTATGCCATGATGAGAGATGGAACATTGCATACGGGGATAAAATTGAGTAAGTGCTGGGTGGAACGCGAAATCAAGATGCTCATTGCTCACATTCGTTTTGTGGATTTTACCTTTTAAGAACTCAAACCGCACATAGTAAGTATGTCAGGACAACCTGCAAATTCTTCAGATTAAAAGCATCATAACCGTGACGCCCAATCATTCTTGTGCAGCACCCAAATGGTCCTATATCTCCCAAATATCTCCCTCGATTTTGAAGATATAAGAACTTCCACCGGCAACCAGTCGATCACAACTGCTCCCGGATCTTGATCTTTCTCCAGTTTGTCAACAGAATTTCTCACGGAGTGACGTTCTCCTCAACAAATCCGTCCTGTCGCATGCGAGGCCCTCCGGTTCGCATGGCATTTCAAACTCCGTGTCTTGTTTTCGCTGCAACTTGAAGAGAGAAAAAAAATTGTCTCTCTTTCTCAGGCTTCCTGAAAATTGTACTTGCTGCGAAATAACATCGGGCCGTCGTTTCCATGTACTATTATTAATTCGCATCCTGGCAACACTCTTGCACTTCTCTGTCAAATGACCTCTGCTCGGGCATATCTCGGTTTTCTACTCTTGCCGCTATAGCTTATCTCGCCTTTATTTATGCATAGTAGTGTAGTCTATTACACTTTACGAAAAGGTTAAGAAGGCCAAAGCCCCGCCGATCATCATGATCTTCTGTTTTGAGAGCCCGGGGTCGGACATCACGGCTTGTTGGCCAACTTGAAGATCAGTGGACGCACCGACTGGGATTTTTACTTCACTTGTACTTCAAGAAAAAACCCCATCGGGGCAGCTGCTCATTCCAATTTCGAGTTTGTATCAAGTGCAATAAACTGAACAGTTTTTCGTTTTGTTTTTTGACTTTATCCAAACCTTTTGGTGACGAAATCCTATCAGATATGTCTGAATTTGATTTATTGGTATTCTAAGACAAACGCCTCCGACGCTCCGTTAGTAACTTTAGCCCATATCTGCACTTCCAAGGTCCTTTTTCACAGACGCAGTTTCCGATAGCAAAAATAAGGGAGAATCGTCTTTTGCTCTTATGGGATCTTCTGCAGACGAGGACACACCCCTCCCCGTGTGAAAACTTACGGTAAATTACTTATCGTTGTTTGCACCAAAATTCACCAGCGGGAAAAAAAGTGCAATGATCGAGACAGGTCCCAAACAAGACCGGTGTTCTAAATCCTGGGTTCGTCCCTTCCTTCCTCTTAAAGTTGTTGACCGCTTTGCGGATCAACTGACCCTGGACTCTTTCACCAAAGAAAGTCCGAGCCTGCGTGGCGATGTTGTTGACCCATTGCTCAAGCCTAGACCTTCCTCACTTTGACCATCAGGTTATGATAAGCCGAGGGTCGCGAATGTAGAACTTGAATGTAGCAGTAGTTTAGGAGGCGCAGGTGTAATTCCTTGAAAACTTCCTGATAGTTGGGCGGGCTGAAATTGGCATTTGAGAAGGCTGCACAAAAATCCGCGGAGCGCATTCAAAATGGTGAACATGACATAAAATTGAAGACAAAACGGGTCGCTTAGGAGACGGACATCCTGACTCCAATAGAGATCACGAAGTGGAGCTTCCAAGATTGGTTCCGGCTTGCTTTTGAGGTGCCAGAGGGTGCCAGACCCGCTTTTGAGATAACAGTCCCCAGAGTCGGGAGCAGAACCGGATTAACCAAATTAGAATAGAAGAGGATCGAGGCGAAACCGATGTTACGCACAAGCGAGGGTGATAGATGATTGCGCGCGTTTTGGCGTCGGTTACGATGGAGGAAGGAAAAAGTAGGCTGATTTTGACCGGTCAGTCGTCCACCCGCCAAAATACTACAGAGGGTGATATAATACTGAGTTATTAGTTGTTGCCTGGTGTAGAAACAACGGAAAACCGATTAGTTTGACGCGCTGCAACGGACATAACAGAACATCAAAAGCCTTTCACCGAGATTGCCCCTTTTCTTAGTCTCGTTCCCATCCGTTGTGGTGGTCGGCCCGACGGACCGTCGGAGATTCAAAATACACCGCAGAACGACCACCATAAGTTAATAACACTTGAGGCAGGGTCCAATGTGTGATCTAGGCAAAGGTACCTCCATAATTGTCGACACTTGTTGAATAATAAAGCTGATGTGCATCCCGAAAATATTGATTATCAAAATCTCAAATTGATGAACAATAAGAACATTGAGCACAACAAGTGGTCATTTCCGTTATTTTATTCTTCAACATAATCTTCAGCTCAGTGGTGTTGCCATGGCTACCAAGGTTATTTCCCAAAGAAATTGTTTAGATATGTAAATTGAATGTGTTCAACATTCTTATTGTTCTTCATTTTGTAATTTTGACAATTGATGTTTTCCGGATGCACACCAGCTTCTTTATTTTACAAATGGCCACAATTATGGAGGTACATATGTCCAAATTTGTCCTGAATATTCTTTGGACCCTGTCTCAAGTGTAACGTCTGGTGCATTTGGTACCCATCGAGTCACAGCATGACAAGCGGTAACATATTCTCACTACACCAATCCTGATCCAGGCCAGGACCCCCGAAAATCCTGCTAAATGGTAGATACCGATCCGGACAGAATTTTTCAAAATGAGGCGCTAGGATAGATACAAACTGGACAGGTTTTCGAAAAAATCAGCAAAATGCTAGATACAGAATCCGGACAGGCTTGCGAGAAGAATCAGAGGCTAGATACTAACCGGACAACTATGGTCGAATAAATTTGGCCCTGACTTGGGCTAGATACGCAGTTCAGACAACTTTTCGAAATTTTGGTCTAGGCTAGATAAAATCCGGACAGACTTCGCCAAAATTGGTATGGACAAGAATCTGGAAATCGGCAATTTCAGTATCTATCATTTAGCAGGATTTTCGGGGGTCCTTCCACATCAGCAAAAACCCGTGACTATTTTGATCACCTTGGATTCAGTTGCTACCAGACAACAAGGATCAAAAGGGCTCACAATGACCTTACAATGAGTGCAATCAGTTACCACCGCTTACATCGCTGAGGGATATTTTACAAGATACATTGTCATAGTACAGTAGCGGCATTGTAATGTTTCACAATAATTGCACGCATTGCCAATAGGCATCAGAAATGTATTTATTTTATCAGGTTGCAACTTGCAAGCCAATTAAAAGTGGATTTGAATGAAGATAGAATGTCGCCACAATCTCAATTGGGATATGCATACAGGAAGATTCATCTAAATATGGTTGCAGCCTGCACGGTACTAAATAGCCTACACTTCTCATGATCTTTAGCTGCCTGCGCAGTGCGCCCACATTTGTGCTGCCAAAGACGGTGTCATCTCCCTCATCTCTTGTAGAATCAAAACATTTCTTGGATAACATAGTTAAGTAAAGGATTGTATCAGAGTAAATCAACAATGCACATTGAAAGCGACCGATACAACCACTGGAGTAGGGGACCTTGAGAACACGTTCATAAAGAAGTGGAGCGGGAGGGTCACCTCGTGACATTCAGAGCAATTGCAACTGAATACCAGTATTTTGTGAGTATCAGTCGATGGTCTAAACTTGTGTTGTCAGTGAAAGCTACGGAAATGGAGTGAATCCACGTACCTTGAAATTGTGTTACCCATCCTATCGCCCATGGACAACTTCCTTCACATCGACATGGAGGCCCCACGTCACCAGCTCCAAATACCCCCACGCCCGGCACTCCCCCGACGTCACCTTCCTTCGTCGTCATCCAAAGGTCATGTCACATTCTCCAATACTTACCGCCCACCATATACTTGGCATGCGTCGTCAGGCGGCCAGGGTCTTCTGACTGCATTGTGCCACAGATGGGCTTCTGGAGTTGATGAATTTGTTGCGGTTTTGGTGTAAAGATTCTGCCATAGTATGCAATGTGTCGATGCCAATGTCATCATGAGTAAGTTTGTGCTGGCCAGGCACATACCCAATCATGAAGACATGGGGGGGGGGGGGGGGGGGGGGGAGCGGTAAGTTGGAAAGTTCACAGGTCCAAAATTTTCCGAATTTGGACGTTCAACATCGATGGGAAAGGCGGAGGGCTGATGAGATGGCAAGGAGGCGGCGCAATCCTGAGAGGAAGCTGGGCCTAGAGAGACAGTAGCTCTGTTGAGCGCCGTCGTACAGTGAAACATTTCGAGGCTGGGTGGTTGAGGTTTGAGCGAGGTGGAATGGGAAAAGGCAGCGCCACTGTGTTGGTTGTATCCGATCCTTCCCATGACTCTGACATGTTGAAAAAACACTTAAGTCCTGTAAAGTAGCAAGGAATGGTAAGGCGTGGGTGACATAGTTGCAACATCTACAAGCCATTTCGGCTATGGTGAACAGATTGTAGACGCATTGTAACGCGTGTTACATATTGTAACATCTCCCTCGGATTTCACCAGCTTACAATGTCTACCAGTTCCCAGGGTTTTTGCTGATGCAGGCCACGTCCAATGCACACAACTTGGTCTCCGGCCTACCGGTACCTATCAATATGACACGACAACCCATCCAGCAGTCGAACTCGCACTAAGCGGTATCAAACTGGACTATGTTGCTCACTATCTGAGCCCCAATCACCCAGCACACTCTTCCAATCATGTATGTCCTGTTCCTCTCCCTCTCTCCACTTGAGCTTGAACTTTCCTGATCCAGAACCAAAACCAGGCTCCTCCTTGAAGCATCCCCATCCGCACCTGTCGACTCTCCCTCATTGCCACCCTCTTTCTCATGCACCAAGTCGGGGCGCTTCTCGATAGTGTGTGCAAGAAAAGTCGGGGCACTTCTTGATAGTGCATGCATGGATCCATCCACCACACACTATGCGGGCGTTGCGCTCAAACTTCCATGCGCATCAACACTTCTCTATGTTCCTCATTCTGGATTTGGTGCATTGGGTGGTGATCTGGAGGAGAAGGGGATTTTTGAAGGATGGGTGGGAGGGGAGCGTTTTGGGTTTCCAAGTTCAAAGAACTGATTTGGGTTTTCTCTGGCTTGTATGGAGCACTATTTTTTCCATTAAAGCTCCTTATAAGAACAAACACTGTAACTACCGTATTACATCGTACAAAAGATCAGAGTATGTAACAGGTTTTGCGTTCACAAGCATTGCCGTCTAAGCAGAGTTGTCATCAGTAAATCGGTGAAGTTCCGATATGACCTTTTATTTCTCACGAGATATTAGTCAGATGTTGGAAGATCACAATCCCTCACAATAGCTCACAATCTGTCGCAATGCTTGTGTGTGCCTCGCAAGGATGCATGCAGATTATTGTAGTCTCGTAGCTGGACAAAATCATATATATATCATTTGTTTCCAATTGTGAGACAGTGTAATGAAGTAAGAAATTATCAGATTGCAGCCTTCTCAGCTCTTGACGAAGGCAAACACTTCTCGATAACTTCTCAAGTGATCAAGAGATAAATCTTGGATAGATCTGCCGTTGCCAGTGCATTTTGTGACTTTGGGCAGCGACTCAGCTAGACTCGCAAGCCAGTCATGCTCGCAAGCTCAATGTCACAATGTCACAGGACATTACGAGGCACATGACAAGAGAGGGGCGAGCTTGCGAGCGGACTGGAAACTCTTGTCGCCCTTTTGGCAGAGAGTCGATTTCCCCGCCAAACCAGAGGGGGTCACTTCAACAAAAAAGGCTTCAATTTTGAAAAAAAAAAACACCCCAAAGTTAGTATACGAAAGATGATTTTTACAATGAGTAGAACAAAAAAGAGTATAGAACTTTTTTTATCAAAAAATGAATTTGTTGACTTCGACGTTTTGAGGTCCGTGCACATCGTCCAAATTTAGCTCTGCTGTCCCACACATCCTTCCACCCCTTCCATATCCAATCTCCCCATTCCATCCTCTACAGGCCCTCACAGACGACTGAAAAAGCTGTCATATGCACTAGGTCCGAATGAAATTGAAGGTACAGCTGATTTTTGCACACCAATTGAGGTGGAGGGACCTGATTCATGATGTGTCGACAGACGGAGTCGCTTCGGCAAGGTAGCAGGCAATGCAGAACTTAGCATTTCCGTGGGTGCAGAGCGTTTAGAGGCAGTTGTGGTGCGTTTTGACCTTGCTAAACTAGGAATTTTGAGACTGACAAGCAAGTTGAACAGTCTATCACCGAGGAGGCTCCAACACGCCCAACATGACTCCACCAACAATGCGAGGTGCTCCTTTGTTTGTATCAGCCCAACAGAGGACAAAAGTTCACATGTTGGATCATCAAGCAGAGCCTGTGGAGCCCACATTGCCCTTGGATAAAGCTCGCACTTCACAGACCTGCGCCAGGCATACAACACATCTTGGACCAAGGCGACAGGTTCACCTTTCCTGATGGAACGTTGGCGAGCAGTGACAATCAGTTCGCTGGGGCGGGTTCGGTCAAAAAGCTTTGGGTTGCAGAGATCACAACATCGAGTGGGCGACACATCTGAGAACATTGGGTTAGTTCTCTTCACTCCGAGTACAGTAGTAGATCACTAACATGAGGGCTTATTCCGAAAGATTTTTGTCAATATCAGCCAACGACAGACCGTTGTTTGAATGTACCAATACAAACCCTCTCCCACCGCATCACCTGGAATCTCTTCGCGCTCTTCTAGGTGTGTCATTGTGTCATGAGCCCCACTGTATTGGCCACGCTTTGCACCATGCAACACCCCATAGGTTGGGCCATTTTTTGCTGGTCTTCCCTGGCCTCTGCCTCGACCACTATGGCCCCTCCCATGACCGCCGCAGGTGTTACGTCTCTGTGAGACTGATGCTGTGTTTGTGCCAAACTCACCTGATGATGCTGCAGTAGTACTAATTTCGAAAGCAGACTTTTCAACGATCATAACGGCAAGTCCTTCACGACCTGCAGCCTGGGCGGCTCGACCCGCACGCTGAACCCATGAGGAAAGATTTGAGGGGGCTTTCCACTGAACAACGATGTCGACATCTGGGATATTGCATCCCTATGTCATTTCAGTATCTGCTTTTCTGCATGCACATGAATGATACTTACCATGCCTGCAGCATCAGTGCATACAAGAATGCGAATCACTCCCTCCTTGAACAGCCGCAAAACCAATTTATGGTATGTTGTGGACATGGCAGCGTTATACGGACGGACAAGGCCCTTTGCTCGGAACTCCTCTTTTACTTGAGAATTGAGGTGATTGATTAGAGCTGTACCTCCTGCAATGTTGTCTGCGTAGATAAAACTTTTCTTGATGTCAAGGGGGGTGGTCATGTTGTCAGGTATGAGGAAGTCGAGGTCGCGATAAGTATTCATTGGGTGCTCCATAGCGTGAACAATCTGTGCAACATTAGACCGCTCATTACCCTCGTTGATAAATAGATATTTCTCTCGGTCAAACTGGAGTTTGTTGATGAGGTCTTCATGCACCCGTGGTGTTAAAGTTGCTGTCAATGCAACAATGGGTGTATCTCGGGGAAGAAATGCTCGAACAATTCCCAATGAGCTGTATTTCTTCCGAAAGGAGTCTCCCCAATGCGACACACAGTGTGCTTCATCGACAAAAACGGACAAGCAGTGTGAACCAAATTCAGGTTTTTGGAGGACACCATCTATGAAACGGCGGGAAAGCAGCATCTCGGGAGACAGGATAACAATCTGCCACAATCCAGACACAATATCCTGAGGAGAAATATAAGTGCCACACAAACCAGAAAATGCAAACCCAACCTCCATGACATCTTTTGTACATCCTCCATTGTTACTCTTGATTGCGACAGCTTTAAGTTTGAATTCCTCCTGAAAGGTTACCACCTTGCATTCATTCAGTTGTGAAGTTTTGATTGCAGAATAACATTTATCTTACCTGTTCTTCTTGTAAAGAGAGGAGAGGTGATACCATGAGGGTAACCTTTCCTGTGCTGGATGGCAAAAGATGTGGTCCTGCAGCAATTCCCGTTTTACCTGCACCAGTGGCTGCATGGAGCAATACATCCTGACTTAGAGCCTGAGCTCGCATTCCGGCCAACTGAAAACCCTGGGGTCCATTACCCCAGCCAGTAAAATGAGCTTTAACAAGCTCCAGAAGATGTTCAAGTTCTTTGTCAATAGCTTGCTGTTGCTCTGGATTTAAATTTGAAGATCGTGTGGGGAGAACTCGACGTGATTTGACTTTGTGTTGTGTTCCAGTTGGAGAACGACGTTGAGAGTTCACAAACGACGAAGGTTGGGGAGGCATGAGGGATGGTGACAAAGACGGAGGCAGAAATTGAGATAGCAATTTTTAACACTCTACATCCTACAAGGATAACCTCAACACCATCAATGTCCTCCACATCTCACCACTTTTATTACCCTGACTTACCACCCTCTGATCCACCAGATGATTCGTCCGACATAGGAGATCCTGGCTGGGGCATAGGAGATCCCAACTGGTGTCCATCATCTGACGACACACCTTTACAAGCATATGTCCGAGGTCAATCTGTTGAATCAAAGGAGTACCAAGTGCACAAAACCTCAGATGACATACCTCTACAAAGTCTTGTGAAAGGAGGTGGTGTAGGAAGTGCTAAAGAAGCACCATCCAGTGATACCCCCCATCGACCTTTGCGATGACTGCTTAGATCTCGTCCATGCCCATGGAGCTCGTCGTTACCTTCACATCCACAAGAACCATCAAGTGATGATGTATTTTATACTCCACAGACTGAGCGAAAGATTCGTCTTGCAGCATTGCACTGGAAACGTCTTGAGACACTCAAGACTAACAAGTTCTGCGCCACAGAGAAGAGGGCACTGGATGAAATGGAGAGTGCTGCACAGGGAGCAAGGGAGAAAGAGGCAGACCAAATGAGACATGTGGGAGTGTTCAACAAGGTCCTGGCTATCCTGCAAGAGAATCAGTGCACCTTGGCGGAATTTCTTGACTACACCTTTAATCCAAGCATCAGTCATGTATTTGACTGGCGTTGGTGAGGATTCTTCCAGGAAAAGTCCACTGTAGAGCGAATCTTGGGTTACTGGACATCAGCTGGTTATAGCAAAGGTGCAAGGCTTACAATGAAGGAGTGGGTGTTGGGACAGGCAAAGAAGATAGCTGGCCAAGAGGCGTGCACTATCACCGAGTCGGGGCTACTGAAGACAACAAATAAAGAAATAAACGAAAACTTTTTCTTCGATTACAGCATTGCTAGACTCACGCAAAACCTGCGAAGCCTGGCACCTACTTTTTTCTCAATAGCTGATGCATTCTCTACAACGTCTCGGCAGGAAAAGTCTCTTTCCAAGGGATGGGCTGAGAAGAAAAACATTGTGAGCAGCTCCGTGATAGTATCTTCAATCAGAACTTACTCACTATTAGTGTTTGAAAGTCCGGTTAGGTCCTGTTATTGGGTGCCCAGGGGCTCTAACCGAGACCGAGACTGGTTAGCCTTTGTCCCGAAACCTAAAATAACCTAACCGGACCACAACTAACCGGTTACGGTCGGTTATTTGCAGTTACTAACCAGTTAGGACCGAAAAATAAAGAATCGGTTATAACAAGGCAAATATGTTCATATGTATCTTGATAGATATTATTTCTGCATATTCTAGCTTTAAAACGAGCCCAAGAACGCTAAAATCGGTGAAGAATTGACATATTTATGCAATTATCCTTGAAAGTCTACACATTTGAGTGATATTTTAGAGATTTGACTGTAACTTAGTCAAATTTTAAGCGTTTTCAACGTTCTCAAGTGCGTTTTGAAGGTGTATAATAGGGCTGGTTATAACCGGTTATTTAACGGTTAGTTAACCGCAAAATAACCGGTTATTCCATTTTCGAAATCAACTAACCCTAACCGCGGTTAGGTTAGTGTTGCGGTTAGGTCCGGTTATTTTCCGGTTAACTAACCTAACTTTCAAACACTACTCACTATGGATGGCAGATGGAGGGCTCGGCTATCTTGACACTTCTCAAGGCAAGAAGTCAGAAGAATAATTATGCACAGGCTATTCACAGCACATACCTCATGGCCACAGGAGCACAATGCCAGCATTTTACAGTGTTCACCTCACTTGGAATAGGTATCAGCTACCCGAGTGTTATAACACAACTACCGAAAGAGAACAAGGGGGTGAGCAAAGCTTCGGAGGGCGCAATTACACCCAAAAAGAGAAGGTGAACACCGGGCACCTTGTATCAGCTCTCTCAAGCATGTCGAAAGACTGCCTGCAAGGTCGCCGCAACTGGCCTTTTTGTCTCATGTTATGATAACATAAACATGATGATACACGTGGCGGAACAGATACTAGGTTGGAAAAGTACGTGAGATGAATTCTAATTTGGTCTCTTTGAGAACTCATGACACATACCATTAGATGCCCAGGAGAATGGAACTTGTGCAACCATTATACCTCTCCACAATGCGACACTTGAGGGCCTCTCTACGGAACGTCTTGATGAAGCTATCATGACTGCCCTGCCATTGATGCTCGAGGATTTGGAGCTCAATGAAGCGGAATCAGAACTTATGAATCGCGCCCTTGTACACATGATCCTATCAGTTATCGTGAGGTATGGTGGCAAGGGCTTTGAACAGTGGAAAGCTGACCTTGACAAATCTTGCCCACAAAGCGCCGAAACGATTGGCGTACACCAAACCTCACTGCATCCCTTACCAGCCATGGAAATTGACAAGAACACAATCACAGGAAATGTGGAGGTCATAGACACAATTTTTACTGAGCTTCATCTTGACCAGGGGCATGAAGATTTCACGAAGTACGTCAAGATCATTGCTGGCAATCAGTTGACTATTGCGAGACAGCGATCAATTCTGAATGTACGTGTGGGTCATGAGAGCGGAGCTGATGCATGGAAACATATCGTACTCATGCCTGGGTTGTTTCATGCAAAGATCGCCAATTGTCATGGCCTCCTCCAAGTTCACTTTGGAAAATCATCAACTTGCAGTCCAGGAAGCCTCGCATTTCACAACACTTGCCTCGACCGGATCCCAATTGTCCTGATTTCCCTCCCATCATTTCGTGTCTGTCGTGATTTGAGTATGGTGTCCCTCTATGCCCGCATCCTCCATTGTCTCCTGCTAGTCTCTGGAACAAGCACCCTAGAAGAATACATCAGCAAGAAGCCGACCTGGGAAGCAATGTGTATCCACACATGCAAAATTCTGGAGACATACGCAAATGCTGATCGAGTCCAAGTGCTTTGAGAACCGAGAATTGTCAAGGAACGCAAATGAGATGCAGAAAAGAAAGCAGAGAAAAAGAGCGACATTCCGCCCAAAAGTGAAGCAACAGCACAGTCAAAGAAACCCCAAGAAGTTCCCCTTCCACACATTCCGAAAGGTGACATGGTGTTCGAGAATGCAAGTTTGTTTATGTGTGATGCTCTCCTCACACGACTCTTTTCGGATGCAATCAAATCTGGCGACTCAGGCCTTATTATCTTGGTGCTCAAGCTTTGGTCCTTTGCATACTGGGGAAGTGGACAGCTAAAATATGCACACGAAATGCTGCACCTCCTTCACAATCTCGTCAATGTTTGGACATCTCAACTTCGGTATGTGTAATGCATCCATGCAGAGTCAATTCAAGCTCGCACTTACATCCAGCATTCTCTCCCAGAAAAATCATAGTTCAGAACTGGTTACTTAACCCTACAGGAAAGGCTAATGCCTTTGTTGAGATTGACCTTTGTGGAAGTGCATCATGAACCTTTCATGACACCCTCCTTTTTTTTATTTTGGACTTTTATTTTAGAATTGTTCTCTTTTCTTTTATTTTTTTATTTTACTTGTGTCTTTTACTAAAGTGTAAGTGTTCAGAGTAGTCGCGTTTTCTTAGGGTTTTCGTTGCGCACAAGCTAAAGCGCTCCTGAAGTGTTCCTACAAGAATCACCATCAAAAGACGCAATAACCGACAAGTTACTGTAAACGCTTCCCTCGAAATGACATCATCATTGGCAACTTCTTCGTTCGGCTCTTTTGGTGAAATTTGAAGGATCGGATCTGGACTCGTTTGCATGTGCATGTACTTTCTTTTATTTATTTTTTTATTATTGTTGTTTTTTTATTATTAACGGCGTATCCTCAAGAGACCGAAGTCGCACCCGAGGGCTGGACGGTAGGGTTGAGCTAACGATAGCTGGGAAGTCCGCACTGAGGGCGGCAGTGCATCCATAAATAGACTCCCCAGCATCAGACGGTTCCCCGAGTCATCCCCAGTCTAAAGGTTTGACAGAGGAATCTGACGGGTGCACCATGGACATTTTCTTTTTGGTGTTCTATAGAATGTCGTGACTTTTTTTAGAATTATAGGACAGGCAGCACGCGAGAACATGTAGATTGCCTTGTGATTTCTGTTTTTGTATTTAGGTGTCCTCCCACCTTGCGAATGGAGCATTCTTCCCCTCTCTTGACTTCGTTCTCACCAAGACTCTTAAGATTTTAAGTAATTTTACATTCAACGCTCTTCCCCCTTCCGAACTTGTCGACTTCGGCTTTCGTTTGGACTCCTCAAGAATATTTCACGCATGCAAGAACTGCACACGTAGTAGAGTGCTCGTCCACGTGTTCTCTCATGCCATCCGCGTTAAGCCCCCCTCGTCCCTTACTTTATTGTCCCAACTTGTCTTTCCCTTTCTTCCCCCATCTTTTTGCGTAGACAACCAGTTTCCGTCTCCCTCTGTCGAACTATCATTCTTCCACACCTTGTGCAGGAACATCTCAACTTCTGGATTAAGGTGAGCCCCTCTCTGTTTGGCTGATGATGTTGTGATGCTACCACCTTCCAACAGAAAGTATACAAGGCCAACGGTGATGGTCATTCATGGGAGTGGCTTTCTCTCATTTCTCCGTGTATTGATGTCTTGTGGCGACTTGCGAAGAAGATTCACAGTGAATTAGGTTCTCAGCTGGGATCAAAGCACACAATTCCCAACCTACATAAGGACATTCAAACCCTGATGGATGCTCTGAATGAGCATGAAGTCTACGTTGTGAAAGAAGGCAGGGTTTTGGATGCAAACAATACCCCCGTGCCCAATGTCATCTCAACTGGGTTAGCGGCACTCGCTCATGGGAACGCAACCAACCCACTGGCTGAATTCAATGCTCAGTACAACAGCCTTCGCGAGCGCCGTAAACTCGTGCCTATTTCTGATCTATGCCCAATATCTGCCAACATGTGTCACCCTGAATCCTCGACAGCTGTCCCCATCCCTGCGATCACTGAACAAATACCAGCCAACGAAACAGGTTTGGAAGACGAATACGATGGCTTACCCAAGTTGGCGATAACTTCAGACTCAGAGGATGAGGAAGATCGCGAAGATCCTTATGACGAGGATTTGTTTGCTGATTCACCAACCCTTACGCGACTAGAGGAAGAGGATGTGGTGTTAGAGTTGGATGATTTGGTGTTGGATGACTCTGGGATGGATTGGGATAGCGACGAGCAAGGAGACAGTGATGAGGACTTGGACTGAGGTTGCGCGCACAGACCCATCGACGACGACAACAAAGTCACTTAAAAATTTTACACAAAAACTTATATACTCAAATCTACTCTATGCCTCTCAAAAATCACTTTTTGTATACCCTCCCTGAGCACTTTTTTTCATCATTCCACACTTTTTTCGACTAAGTGACCCCCTCTGAAATGGCAGGGAGATTTTCACCCTCTCAAAATGGCAACAAGAGTGACCAGCCGGCTTTTCAAATTGAGGAGTCACACGAGTCAATTATGTAATCGAAAAGCCGGCTGGGGACAAGCCTACGAGTCAGCCTGAGCTTTGGGCCAACTTTGGGCACAGTCATGTGCCCATCGGCTGAGTTCGGAACATTGTGCCATGTGACTGATGTTGAACTTCTGAACTTCAGGACTCTAATGTTCTAATGTTTCAACTCCCCACCATCGCTCCCTAAGGCCTGAGTCTGCACATACACCTGCTCACCGATGTTGGCCGCATCTGTGAGTTGGTGTATATGCTTCTCTGGTCTGGTCTTACCTTCTCACTGATGTTGGCCGCATCCGTGAGTTGGTGTATGTGCTGCTCTAGTCTGGCAGAGTCTGGTCTTACCCTCTCGTGAGTCGTGCCTTTGCACAGTTGAAACCCCCCCTAACGGATCTCATCTAGGATTATGACACGTTGGAGGGCGCCTTCACTCTGTCAGCAGTCCGGCTCGTATTCAGAGGGCTCCCCCCTTATACACTCATCTTCTCCACCCCTACCCCCCACCCCCATCCAGATGCCACGCTTCTGGGGGGGACAGCGAGTAGTTCTCTTCTTGTCGCCTCGTGAGTTATGTTACCTCATGCTCAAGGTTCCCCTATTGATTGATATTCTGTAGGACTACCTTTCAGTGTTCGACCTCTTGAGAATCCTCGCTACTTCAAAATTTTCTCCTTCCCCTTTCCCTCAGCTCAGGCTTCCACTGTAATTCATAGTCATTGGTTTTTGTATCTTGTAGCTATAATATATATCTTTTAACCCTACAAACCATTGAATCCAAAGGCTCAGAATGCAAGAAAATTCCTCATAATCTATCAAAATGAATCACAACGTAACAAAGAATTGTATAGTGGCACGAGATTGTGAAATCTTGCTGTATATTGTGAGAGATTGTCTAAAAACGCAGCGATGATGAGGCCTCATCAGCCATTGTGAGGGAAGTCGAAATATTATGGTAAATTGTGATGATTGTAGTTAATTGTGATTGATTTTGGACCTTACGATGGCTCAGGGTATTTCCCCTGATTTGCTGATGGTCGTGTTCTGTCACGCTGTGACTCGATGGGTGGTTTTGCCTACCAAATGCACCAGACTGTTGTCGGTCGTGTGTTTTCACACCCCGACGGTCCGTTGGGCCACACACTCTATAGCGGATGGGGACGAGACTACCTTTTCTAGATGTGGGGTGAGGGGCAATCAAATGACCAGGTGGGGAATGTATGGGAGTAGTGTTTAACAGTTCAGATAGCTTGAATCTCCAGGTCACAAACGACGCACTGGATGAGCTGTCCTAAAAATAAAGCATCAATCCGTGCAACAGAACAGTGCAGAGGATTACTATCAGGGGCTCTTGGGATGGGTTCCAAAATTCATAAAACAAAATGTTGGTGTGGCCCTTGGTTATATTAGTACCTATAACCTGGTAAGGGGAGTGGCAGCACCATGGGTGGGGAAAGTGACAAACGAATTATATCAGATGATCTCGTGCTAGATTAAAATACCTCATTGAGAGGTTCTCAATGCCTAAAAAGGTTGGGGTACACCTGTTTTCAGGCAAGGAGGTTGAGCTGAATAGCTAGTTGAAAGTATTGAATGAAGCGGTGTAATTTTGCTGCAGTAAGAATTCTGCACGTGACACTCGGAAAAACCCAACGATCTTGCAACCAAAGAATAACAACATAGGGCGGCAAGCCGCATGGCCTGCTACCTTCCAGCAAAAAAGGTTGAATTGGTTGTCTTAATAAATAGGAATTTTTGCATTCAAGTATGGAGCAACTTATGTCTTCAAATGAAAATTGACATCTGGTGCACTGAGTATCTGTTTACTTTCACATTTGGAAGTGTACAGTAACTGGTGCCAGATATATTCTGTCTTGACACAGTGGCGAAAAAATTGAAAGTGATTACGACCATTAAGTGGACAATTAATAAAATCTTTTTGAAACTAGAGGTTGACTTCATCAACAAAAACCTCACTTCTAAATCTGTACTTTATATATGTTAGTAATGATTTCACCCAACAAAAAAAACTTTCAAATTGTAGTTGTTTCATCATTCTTAATCTGATCCTGTTATTTTTCGTTTTTTCACGAGAGCTCCATTGGAGCATTGAATATCTAGCTTGTCAAAGGAGGTCGCTGCTCATCGCCTGGCCTTTGGCCAGCTCCTCGCAGCGGCGACGAGCAGTGTTAAGCAAATTGAAAACCAGTTGGACTTTGCAGACTTTGTGCCCTCATTCTTCATCAACGTGGAGATTTCGTTTTCCTCTTATTTAAATTCCCAGATTAATATTACCACACAGTCTGATAGATAGACCTAGAAATATGGACATGGGAGACATAGCTAAAGTGAGGTGATCAAGACCACCCAGATAGTGTACAGTGTGCCATGTCTGCAGAAGAGTGGAGTGGCAGCACGTTACATTAATCTTGTACAAAATTTACAGACAATTTACAGTATCTACCCCTGCAAATGATGAAGTCGGTTTCGGTTCAGTATATGATTTTTCTCCTATGTAACTGGTGAAGAACGTGATGTATGTAGAGACGTGACTTTTCCTGTGTCTACAGTCTTTCCTGTTGAGCAAGTGAGGGGTGTGATTACATGTGATGGGAAAATCTGGCACGTGATTTTTTGGCCAATCGACGCTGCTAAGTACAGAAGACCCACTACTGACGTAGCAAGGACATCTGGGATCTGGAAATTTCAGCAATTCGCCGAATTGCCAAATGATCGGACTTCCCTTCCTGCCAAATCAACACAATGCCAGCGTCAACCTCTCTATGAACTCTGACGTTCTCCCTATAGCTCTTCAAGTCATCAGCAGTGCTCGGCGACACGATCTCTCATGGAGGGTGTAGATGACGGAAATGGATAACAGAAAGGATCAAAGCAGCGACAACTGTGAGTATTTTAACGATACCTGACAATGATGCAGCTCACCTGGCACGGAATCCTACAGAAATGTTGTCTGCACAGCGAACCTGGGGGCGCTGTTATACGCTGCTATGATGGGTGAGTCAGGCTGCATGAGCACCATCGTGTCCTGCAAGGAGCACAACCACAGTAAACACGACATTTACGACATTTGCGAGACAAATGAAGGTAGCGAGGTGAGCATGAAAGCTCTAGCAACCCAACTTCCTTCATCATTCTTGGTTATAGACTGCATTACAAATGTACTGTCAAGCGTACAAACAGGCTCCTGTTGGTCAAGCTCATGCACTCCTGCGCAAAGATCGACGTCCAGACTCTATCCTCAACATTCTCACTGACTATATCCCACAAATTACACCAGAGCAAAACTCGAAGGATCCTGCCTGTGTGTTTTGCCTGGCGGAATTCTCCCGCCTTTTATCCCGTTTACGAGGAGTGCGATGAGAGAAGATGCTCACTGCCTCCCCCTCTCATTCCGCCGTCTCTCTCTTTCTATGGTGCTGCTTTTGCAATTTCCTCCATCTAATTCCAGCACTGCATCGTTCAGCTGCAGCTGCTTCCCACCATCGCCTTTGTCGTGTGCGACCGCCGCCAACCGCTGCTAGAGAACCTTGAATCTGGGGGACACTGAAATTGGTAGAAGGAGGAGGATAGACAGATGCATATACAGGCTCGCCATATCCGCCGCCCACTCTCACCTTCGTAGACATTATAAATTTTGTGTGCTTCCAATCACTTTGAACTTTGTTACATGGCGGGTATGTTAATATTCATCTTCTCATTGAATGTGCATTTCGATGTACATTTGCCTTCTTAGAAATTTAAAACGGGAAATTCCAACGTGTTGTGCGAAACGGCGAACTGCCGAATTGCCGAAATTTCCAGATCCGAGATTTTTTGGACCTAGCGGGAATCTCGGATTTGGAATTTCCGCGTGTCCGGCGTCCGGCAAATGAATTTGTCAGCCATGCGGCAAATTCCGATCTTGACTTCAACCGCAAGTTCCTCTGCTGCCCATTCGTCAAGAACTCTCTACATGGCGTGAATGAACGCGACTCTAACGTTGACATTGGCCTGATAGACAACCGCGACACTGACACTTGGTAAGTTTACGGCTATAGTTATAGTGAGACTGAACAGGGAAAAAGATCTACAACTACACTGGTAGCTGTACAACTGCCTGACAACCACGACAAGGGAAAATGATTCGTGACGATGCGGACCGCACTGTAGCGCTAACGACAACGGGACGAGGGAACCACTTCGATATTGAGGAAGTCTGCAACATCGACGAGGACGCCAACCACGACATCTCCAATGTATTCTACGCTGCACAGTTACACAAACCAGACGAAGGCCGCCCTCCGCCCTTGCGGTTAATACCAAAGCGCAAAAGGCAAACACCGCCGCTGTGAGCGCGTGTCTGGCCGTCGACACCATCTCTCACTTCCACACCGATTGGACGATACCCTTCACACCTTTCGGAATAGCCCTGTGAGTTTTATTTGAATCGCAGCACGATACATTTTGATACTATGTAGATACGATATCTTATAGCCCATCCTTCGGATCTTCTACATACAAGTCCCCAGAAATGGCAATGCAATCCGTGCTACACGCCCCTCCTCCTAACGCCATTCAAAGTCCCCCGAGAAGCTCACGTTGTCGAACCTGAAGACTGGTATTGGAAATCCCCGATGATGGAGACTAGTGGAGGTTGCTGGGAGGCTCGTTTGGGAGGCGCGTAAGGAGCATTTGAAGGTGTGGGAGAAGGAGAATCTGGCGAGGACGTGAAGTGGGAGAAAGAGAGGAAGCGGAAACAAATGTATCACGGAGACCTCAGGCTTATAAGCATGTTTGCATACAGGTCGACAGCGGCGAAGCGACGCTAACCACCTTGGGGACTGCCAGTTGATAACCGCCGCTTCCACCTGTAGATACTCAGTCTTCTTGTATACCATACATATACATAATAGTAGTATTGAATCACTGTACATGTAAAATGACCATCTACGTGCACAGAAAGAGTGGAAATGATAGAGTTTGGCGTGCCGGATCCGCCAGTCCGCCGGACGGCCGGAATTTCCATATCCCAGATGTCCTCCTTGCAACGATCCCAAGGTTCAAATTTCAATTTGCTTGAACACTCACCAACACCCATTCTCCGTCTTACTTCGGCAAAGTTTGCGCAGATTCTTGCATCAGCATAGATTTTCCAAAAAGAGGTAGCAACGCTGTCGCCGAGGTTTAGTAGTGGGAGACAAATGGGGACAAATGGGTGACTCTTCGAATTTCTGTCAGGTTGCAAGTAACATGTAACAGCTGAGCTGTTCCAGATGACCGTTGTCGACGGACGCGTGCTTCGATATCGCAGCATGGGGCACATCTCACTTAAATGCTGTGAAGCATCTCCGGCATCCCGTATGTGTATCCACAATCCCACTCTCAACGAAATCACCATCATTGTTGGGCCCAGTGGTACTAGAAACCACACCGTTGCGCAGCGCCTTCTCAAAGTGTCGGGGCCGAAGGCAGGCGAATGAGCCTTGTCGAACGGGGTGCCTCAAACGCGGTCCCATGCGCATGGGATTGTCATCCCGAAAAGCGGCCGTTTGAGACTCGAGAGTGCCAGCCAGCGTTGCCGGTAAACGGGACTTTTCTGTAACGAGGGAGGAGGCTGAGAACCTTTTCGGGCTGTGCTTATGCACAAGATCGCGATGAACTCGTTTTATAGACAGAGATGCTCCTGGAGGGCCTTCCATCCCGATCTACATGAAACAAATTAGCTATTGCTCGTGCTCGACCGAGAAATCTGCAGGTTATACATTATCGGTACGTCGTTTTCTGGCTTTTTTAATTTTGTTTGAACCCACCTCATCGCTTTTGAACAGGCTAAGCAGTCTATGTTACATATTTACGCTCTCACATTCGAGGTTATTTGTCGAACAAGCCCGCTGTTGTGATTTTTTGCAGTTCAGCCTTCAACCGCCCCATTCGTCCGGAGATCGGGGGGCACCTAGGAGAACGAGCTGGACTCTGGTTCCGATCCTCTTGCGCAAACCTTCATCTTTCCCGGATTCGTCTGCTACCCATGCCTCTCTTACTTCCATGAAGTCACCTTCGGCGCCCAATAAGTGTCAAGCTTGGAGGCGTCGCGTTCTAGGCATTATTGGACGAGGTTGCAGAGGGGCCTTTTGAGGTTGGCTTCGCTTTTTTTTTTTTTTCATGGGGAGATCTAGAAGAAACTGATTACTGTGTCTTTTAGAATATCCGTGGTGTTAGGCGTGTGCCATATCGCGGATCAGGTTATCTTTAGGTTCCAGTTACTGCTGTAATCGACAAAGCCTCAGTGCTGATGTCCCGGGGTCTTGAGCGTTGCACCTAGGACCTGACAAGTGGTTTCATTCATCTCGCAGAAGCGTTCGTCGGAACGATTCTCATCTCCCGTGGAACGTGGTAGCATCTTCCTCCAGATGGTTGAAGTCCCTCATGTTCTGGCGTTCACTGTGACGATTGGCTCTCAGCTCATGGCTTTCGGTACGTCTCTCATTTTGAGACTACATTCTGGTTCTGACTTCACTAATCACAGCTGAGGAGATTGTGAAGTTTGTACAATATACCAAACGACTTATCCACTTCGGTGACTCGTCCTGATAAATCCTGCGTCCTGAACTTTGCAACATCACCTACAAAAAGGTTCACTTCTCTTATCCAGAGAATTCTGAAACCACCGCCCTCAGGAGTTTCAACCTCACGGCAGACGATGATGGAAGTGCCGCAATCGTTGATGTCTCGGGCTCTGGCAAATTCGCCATGATCGCCTCTCTCCAACGTCTGTACGAACGTACCTCTGCTTCAGTCGCTGTCGTGCTCAATGACCTCCGTGATGTGGCGATTATGCACCACCACGACCACGTCTCCGTGGTCTCCCAGTACCGCAGATTCTTCGGAGCGTGCAGGGGGAGTACTCTTATGACCACTTTTTCATTTTTTCCCATATATGCGTCATTAATCATTACTCCATCTTCCGTAGTCTAACGCACACACCAGTACATATTTGCGACTGTGTAGTAGCAAAATTAGATCGTTAATTATCCCATGCAAGCAATGAGCTCAACCACGTGGATCTCCATAGAGGTGTTGGTGCGAGCTGCGTAAGTTCCAACTTCTGCCGATCTTTTGCCACCTTGCCGCGCCTCTCACGCAGGTCGTTTCGTAACTTGTTCAACTCATCGTAGTAAGAATTGTCCTCCAAACCAGACGCAGCTTCCAACTGCTTAACAAGCCCTTCAATATGTTGCACATGATCCGCCTCGAGCTGGGCCAGCTGGCTGGCAAGCTCGCGACCTGCCGCAGTTTGAAATAAAGTCTTCCGACTTCGAATCTCTTCGACGATTTGAATCTTGTCGATAGCAGTAAAGTCAAGGACAGAAGATATGAGCTTCTTTGCGGACTCGAGAGTATTATAGTGGCGATAGAGCTGGGCCCCATTGTCGGTAAAGTCTTTGAAATAGCCGCTGAGCTGAGTCTCAGTCTTCTCCGCGGCTTGCAATTGTTCCTTGTGAACTTCGTCCCATCGTGTGGTGACAATAGCGACGTTCTTCATGGCGGAGGGCCCACAAAGGGAAGACATCATACGAATGTTGCGCTTTGCAGTGCCGCTAATGCGGACGTCGGAGATGCGGTGGAAGTAGATTAAACCATGCAACGTCTTCCCCTTGTGCCTTCCAAGTCAAGAATAAAATTATCACAAGAACTTCTCAAACGTAACGAGAATGCGTACTTTTTTATTAAGAAGTTAGTTATATCTTCAAGGAGTCTCGAATCGCTCATGTTCGGTCGGTTGTCGTCAAAGCCAGGGGTGTCCACCATGACCACATATTGGTGCTTGTGATAAAATGAAAAGCTCTGAATTTCACTTGTTTCGGGGTCGATACCCCCTCCGATCTTGATATCTCTATTCTCAGTAAGAAGCTTTATGAACTGGTGCCCTTGAAGATCAGATGGAGAAATTACTACACAAAACCAGGGCTCACTGAAGATTTTCCGGTGCCAGTCATCCCCATGAGGCTAGCGACGAGACTTAGCGGTCCCCGATGGAAATTAGTAGAGTTTCCTTGCTTACAAAATGACCTTTGCACCAATGGGTTCGTCAATTTCGCAACGATAGTCGAAAGTTTTTTTTTTTTGTCGGTTGGGTAAGTCTAGACCTTAGTTGTTTTCATCCATGGGAGTTGGCAATCGAAAAACATACAGAAGTCAGAAGCGAAGCGCTTAGCGCTGCCTCCTAAAAGGAGTTACATACTACTTGGGAGTTTAGTGCAGTTGAGTTACTCACCCCCTCTTCCTCCTCCAATATCGTAGTCTGGAATAAGAAGGTCAAGCGCCTGACCGACTCTGCTGCTAGTATATGCGTCGTCTTCCAAGAAAGAAAAAGTCAGGTACGAAAGAGGATGAGTGGTTGATTTTCTTACCAAAGTATTTGCGAAGGCCCATGTTGCCAAGGTGGATTCGGAAGCTCAACGGAAAGAAGGTGGCACCATACATTTAAGGTCATGGCTATACGTCGGCACCGCACCTGGTCGTGGCTAAACATGTGGAGCCAATGTGGAGTCCGAGCATGAGCCTGAGAGCGCAACGTGTGACTTCAAATCAAAGTGTAACACTGATTCAAAAAGTTGGCGCAAGCGTCTTCCACAAATTACGTGCAAACCGCGTTTCTCCTCCATATCTTCTATGGATGGCTTCAACAACTTCCCACACCCAACTAGTGTTTCAGAAACATCCGAGTCCATAAATATCGATCACTGGCAGGGCCCAGTGCCGCACGACTGCTGCGAGGACTGAAGTGAGTGTTCTATCACGACGAACAGCAGGGTCAACCTGACTGGCATGAACTTTGCTGCGCTCAGTGAACTAGTAGTAGGCGAATTTGAATTGTTTCATGATCAGGTGGGTTCAACGCTGTGAAACGGATGTTCTCACATTATGAGATCGCCGCGTCTTCAAGCAGTCTGGAGGCGCACTCAAGGCTGTTGTCAACTTCGCCATGCACTTGCATCGCGCCATCGAAAGTTTCGATATGGGGCCGTTCTTTCTATGTCAACCCTCAATGAAAAGAATACAATCCTCCAAGATGGGAGGATTGAATCGGCCGCGTCACATCTGGGGATTCCCCAGGTGGGCAGCCACCTTGCGTTCCTTCCCCAGTGCCCTGGCAGAATTACATGCACGCCTTCACTCTATTCACGAACCATTCCATCTGGAATACACGTTCCGATTGGGGAAGATCTTTCACGACCTAACTTTTCGTCTGTCGAAAAGGCAAGTGCGGCCTTTTTCGGGTGAGGGTCAGAGGCAAGATGTGTACTATTTACGACATGCTATGTCACAAATTGGCGCCTCCGAACAGATATCGCTTCTCCTTTCTATGCGCGCAACAATCCACATGTTTACCCACGAGTTGACATAGCATGCCAACATATAAGCCTGTCTTTCTCTTTGATCCTCAAATTCTCAAACTTAGGTCGGCAACATGTATTTCAATGCTGCACACTCTGGTGAGCGATTAGGCTATATCCTCCTTCGTACCTGACCCCCTTCCAGGAACCAGTATGTATTTTTGTTCATTTACCCTGGCACCCGGGGGCTCTGACTCCACAAGATCAACCCTCAGATACACAAGACGGCTCTGATGCCGAACCCACCGGTGCGAAGGTCATTGTGTAAGGAAGAAGAATCTGTGTTCCACGGCAGACCGCTAAATTTCTTCCCAGCCTCATGGGAATGACTGGCACTGGAAAGTCATCGGTGAGTCTTTTCCGTGTAACAAATTCTTAGTTCTGATCCCCAAGACATCAGTTCATAAAGCTTCTTACTGGGGATGAAGGTGTCAAGGTCGGAGAGACCCTCGAACCCGAAACTAGTGAAATCAAGAGCTTTCTATTTTTTCACAATCACCAATGCGTGTCCTTGGTCGATACACCTGGTTTCGACGACAGCCGACCAAACATGAGCGATTCGAAACTTCTTGACGATATAGCTGAGTTCTTGAAAAGGAGGTATGTGTTGCGGTCATTTTTCATAAATGCCTATAATAATTCTATCCTTGACTTGGGAGACACCATACAAAGGCCGTGCATGGTTTTATGTACTTTCACCGCATCCGCGACGTCCGCGTTGGTGGCGCCGCAACGCGCAACATTCGTATGTTTTCTTCTCTTTGTGGACCCGAAGCCATGAAGAATGTCGCCATTGTCACCACAAGATGGGACGAATTACATGGTGAACAACAACTTCAGGCCGCGGGGAAGACCGAGAAGGAGCTCCTCGGCCACCATTTCGAAGATTTCATCGACGGTCAAGCCCAGGTCCATCGCCACGACAATACTCTCGAGTCCGCACAGGCGGTCATGTCTTCTCTCCTCCGCTGTCCGCCTATTGGCGACATTCGAGTAGTTGTTGAAATTCTCCATGGTAAAACCTTGCCTGAAACTGATGCAGGTCTCGAGCTCAAGGAACAGCTGGTTCAACTCGTGAGTCATTACGAGGATGAGCTCAAGCGTCTGTCCATCGAGTTCCAAGCCGCTATTAAATTCAATAAGGAGGCCCATGAGGAGGAGGTTGCGAAGTTGCGAATGGAGCTTGAGAAGGTGAAGAAAGACCACGAAGCCTTGTTGGGGAAAGCTAAGCGCGTACGCACTAAGCGACGGGAGGTGTTGTTTCGGGTTCTGACACGGCGAAGGGCGTAGTGACTATGTCTTACTTACCTTCTTGCCACACACTATCCCAGATCCACACCGCCCACATCAACCTTTAAACAGTTTGCGCATCCGAATCTGCCATCCATATCACGTCCATTCCTGTATCAGCCAGTGTCCCATATACTCGTGTTTACGCCTCCTGTGCGACTTTCGCTGTACTAGGAGACACTAGTACGATCGGTAGCATTATGAAAATATGATGACGAGGAAGATGAGAGTTCCGAGAAGGAATGCACTAAATTATAAAGCCAATCAGAACGGACGGAAACTCGTTTATGGGAAGGTTGCTCATACACACTGGTGGGACACAGCGAATGAGTTTTCTTTTCCTCGTCAACTCCACCTCCTCACTTCCCCTGAAGAAGAGCGGACGGAAGTAAACGCCGCAACATCTACCCCTAATTCCACACAAACTCTTGGTCTTTCTTGCCATCTCATCCATCTCCTTCCACCTCGCGGAAGGGTTCGTCGGAATGGTCCTCATTCTCCGTGGAACGTGGCAGCATCTTGGTTCTTCCTACAGATGGTCGAAGTCCCTCATGTTGTGGCGTTCAAGTTCGACACTGTGACGAGTGGCTAATTTGGCTCTCGTATTTTGTGAAAACATTCTGGTTCTGACTTCACTAATTACAGCTGACGAGATTGCGAAATTTGTCCAATATGCCAAACGACTCATCCACCTTGCATCCGCCTCGATGGCTCGTCATGATGAATCCTGCGTCCTGCCAGCGTACTTTGCAAGATCGCCTTCAAAAACGTTCAGTAACTTCAGTTATCTTATCCAGAGAAGTCAGAAGCCACCGCCCTCAGGAATTTCAACCTCGATGGTGGAAGTGTCGCAATTGAAGTTGATGTCTCGGGCTCTGGCAAATTCACCATTGCCTCTCTCCAACGTCTCCACGAACCTACCTCTGGTTCGTCCTCAATGACCTCCGCGATATGGCGATCATGCGCCCCCATGATCACGTCTCCGTGGTGTCCCAGTGCCGCAGATTCTTCGGAGCTTGGCGCGCAAGGGGAGTAGTGTTGGAGCAGCGAGTATGAGGGGTAGTGGTTGAGTGAGAAGGTAATGAATTCGGGGACTCTCAGTCCCCCTTGTATACTACAAACATATGTAACTAGAATATACTACAAACTACTATAACTATCTACAGTGTCCTATATGAGACTAGTACGTGCGCGTATGCACGGGATCGGCATACCGGAGTTGCCGGTCCGCCTCGACTATTCAACAAGTAGTAGATTGGGGAGTAGTAGTGATCATTGTAATGAGTTGTCAAATTGAGTGGTGATAACCCTAGACGTTTCTCTCCGTGTGCATCATCTCAGGATCGACATCACCTTTGTTGCTCTACACTCCATTTTCTGCGATTACTTGGGATGATCTGCAATTACAATATTTTCAATGTATGCGTAGTACCTACTTGCGACTGTGTAGTAGCAAAATTAGACCGCTATTTCGGACGTCTTTCTGTAATCAACGAACGAAGCTGCTTGAAACGTTTTGGCGCGATCTTCATAAGTTCCAACTTCTGCCGATCTTTTGCCACCTTGCCGCGCCTCCCACGCAGGTCGTTTCGTAACTTGTTCAACTCATCGTAGTAAGAATTGTCCTCCAAACGAGAAGCAGCTCCCAACTGCTTCTCAAGCCCTTCAATCTGTTGCACATGATCCGCCTCGAGCTGGGTCAGCTGGCTGGCAAGCTCTTCACCTGCCGCAGTTTGAAATAAAGTCTTTCGACTTCGCATCTCTTCGACGATTTGAATCTTGTCAATAGCAGTAAAGTCAAGGACAGAAGATATGAGCTTCTTTGCGGACTCGAGAGTGTTATCGTGGCGATAGAGCTGGGCCCCATTGTCGGTGAAGTCTTTGAAATAGCCGCTGAGCTGAGTCTCAGTCTTCTCCGCAGCTTGCAATTGTTCCTTGTTAACTTCGTCCCATCGTGTGGTGACAATAGCGACGTTCTTCATGGCGGACGGTCCACAAAGGGAAGACATCATACGAATATTGCGCTTTGCAGTGCCGCTAATGCGGACGTCGGAGATGCGGTGGAAGTAGATAAAACCATGCAACGTCTTCCCCTTGTGCCTTCAAGTCAATAAAGTTATCACAAGAATTTTACAAACATAACGAAAATGCGTACTCTTCTGATAAGAACTCAGTTATATATCCAAGGAGTTTCGAATCACTCATTTTCGGCCGGTTGTCGTCAAAGCCAGGTGTGTCGACCATGATCACACGTTGATGCTTGTGATAAAATGAAAAGCTCCCAATTTTACTTGTTTCGGGGTTGATACCCCCTCCGACCTTGATATCTTTCTTCCCAGTGAGAAGCTTTATGAACTGGTGGCCTTGGAGATCAGAGGGAGAAATTACTACACGAAATCAGGGCTCACTGTAGATTTCCCAGTGCCAGTCATCCCCATGAGGCTAGCGACGAGAGTTAGCGGTCCGCGATGGAAATTATACTTTCCTTGCTTACAGAATGACCTTTGCAGGAGGGCGCTTGTTAGAGGCGACTCTGCTATCAGCGTCGTCTTGGAAAAAATAAAAGTCAGGTGCGGAAGAGGACCAGTGGTCAAGTTTCTTACCAACATTATTGCCATTGGCCATGTTGCCAAGGTTGATTCAGAAGTTCGACGGACAGAAAGAAAGACGTTGTATGTTGGCACCACACTAGGTCATGGCTATATGTTGGCACCGCACTGGGTCGTGGCTAAAATGTGGAATGTGTGTGGCATGACTCACATGGATCGGAGGCGAAAACAGAGCGCTACGTGTGACTTCAACGTGTTTCACTGATTGGCGCGTCATCTTGCAAGCTTCTAACTTACGTGCATATCGCGTTCCTCATCCATATGTTCTGTGGATGGCGCCAACAACTTCCCAAACAACCAACAAACAACTTGAATGGGTCCATGCAACTTGCCGAAATCGTTAGCTGACTAATCACTGATTTCGCCACGCTCCAGCATCCTCGAGCATCGTCTCGTTTTGGTCTCGTTCCTCTGGCGTTCTTCTGCCGCATCAAGGTGGGCGCCAGTTCTTCTGATGGGCCATGGCGCTTAGTTATAATAGCTTGTGTTTCAGAAACATTCGAGTCCATAAATCTCGATCAGGGCCTGCCGCACGACTGCTGGGAGGGCTGAAGTGAGTGTTCTGTTGTGTTCTACGATGATCAGGTGGGTTAAACGCTGTGAAACGGATGTTTTTAGAATATGGGGTCAATCTCAAATAAGTATTCTGACACGTCTTCAGCCTGCAGGCGCACTCAAGGCTGTTGTCAACTTCGACATGCACTTGCATCGCGCCATCGAAAGTTTCGATATGGGGCCGTTCTTTCTATGTCAACCCTCAACAATCCTCCAAGATTGGAGGATTGAATCGACCGCGTCACATCTGGAGAATCGAGATTCCCCAGGTGGGCAGCCACCTTGCGTTTCTTCTCCAGTGTCCTGGCAGATTTACACCCACACCTTCACTCTATGGAGCAGTGATCCCAGCTGGAATACACGTTCCGACTGGGAAAGATCTTCTACGACCTAACTTTACATTCATCTATCGAAATGGCAAGTGCAGCCTTTTTTGGGTGAGGGCTGCAGCAGCTGGAGGCTAGGTCAGCGGCAACTTATGTGTACTATTTACGGTATGCCCATGCTGCAAATTGGCGCCTTACGCATATCGCTTCTCCACATGTTTACCCACGAGCTGACATAGCATGCCAACATATAAGCCTGTCTTTCTCTTTGACCCTCGAATTCTCAAACTTAGGTCGGCAACATGATCTTTTTCAACGCTCTACAATCTGATGGTGAGCGACTTGGCTATATCTTCCTTCGTATCTGACCCCTTCCAGAAACCAGTATGTATTTCTATTCAATACCCCTGGCACCGCGGCTGTGATACGAGAAAGTTAATCCCCCAGATCAACCAGACGGCTCTGATGCCGAACCCCTCGGCGCAAAGGTCATCGTGTAAGGGAGGACAATTTATTTTCTACAGTAAATTTCTAAATTTCTTCCCAGCCTCATGGGAATGACTGGCACTGGGAAGTCATCGGTGAGTCTTTTCCGTGTAACAAATTCTTAATTCTGATCGTCAATGCATCAGTTCATAAAGCTTCTTACTGGGGATAAAAGCGTCAAAGTCGGAGAGACCCTCGAACCCGAAACTAGTGAAATTAAGAGCTTTCCGTTTTCTCACAATAATCAATGTGTGTCCTTGGTCGACACACCTGGTTTCGACGACAGCCGACCAAACATGAGCGATTCGAATTTTCTTGAAGATATAGCTCACTTCTTGGAAAGGAGGTATGTGTTGCGGGTATTTTCGATGAATGCCTGTGATAATTCTATCCTTGACTTGAAAGACACCATACAAAGGCCGTGCATGGTTTTATTTACTTTCACCGCATCCGTGACGTCCGCGTTGGTGGCACCGCAACGCGCAACATCCGTATGTTCGCTTCTCTCTGTGGACCCGAAGCCATGAAGAATGTCGCCATTGTCACTACAAGATGGGATGAATTACAGGGTGACGAACAACTTCAAGCCGCGAGGAAGACTGAGACAGAGCTCCTCGGCCGCCATTTCAAAGATTTCACCGACGGTCAAGCACAGGTCCATCGCCACTACAATACCCTCGAGTCCGCACAGGCGGTTATGTCTTCTCTCCTCTACTGTCCGCCTATTAGCAAGATTCGAGTAGTCACTGAAATGCTCAGCGGTAAAACCTTGCCTCAAACTGGGGCGGGTCTCGAGCTCAAGGAACAGCTGGTTCAACTCGTGAGTCATTACGAGGAGGAGCTTAAGCGTCTGTCCATCGAGTTCCGAGCCGCTATTAAATTCAATCAGGAGGCCCATGAGGAGGAGGTTGCGAAGTTGCAAAGGGAGCTTGAGAAAGTGAAGAAAGACCACGAAACCTTACAGTTGTCGGCAAAAGTTAAGCGAGGCAAGTTTCGGAGGTTTTGGAGTCGAGAAAAGTAAGGGAAGGGCGCCAAATTATATGGAAATTAATACCGCTGGCACGTGACTATGTAGGCATTTGTTCAAACTTTAAGTTTAAGCACTCCAGATTGTTATCCTACCACCCACGTCAACCTTTGAACAGTCTGAGCATCCATATCGTCGCCCATTACGTCCACAACTGCTCCTCCATTATCTCCACTGGCTGATTACTTGTGTTTACGCTTCCTCTGCGACTTTCGCTGTACCAACTTATACTAGTAGATCGATCGCATTATCAAAGGTTTATGATGACGAGGAAAATCAGATTTTTCAGGAGGAGAAACAGGCAATTCGCTGAAGCCACTCCGAACGGACGGCAACCCATTTATAGGAAGGTTGCTCGTATACATTGCTGTGGCCAACAAAGCCTTAGTGCTGTTGTTCTGGGGCTTTTGGGCGACATACTGAGGACCTGACAAGCAACTTCATTTATCTTGTGCAAGTGCGCATCGGAGCCGTCCTCAAATCCTGCGACCTCTAAATGGTTGAAGGCCTCCATGTTGTGTTTACTGTGGCGATTGGCTCAGCTCATGGCTTTCCGTGTGTCTCTTATTTTGCGGAAAGATTCTGGTTCAGATTGTATGTCTTCGCTTACAGCCGAGAAGATTGCGAAATCTGTGGGAGTTACCGACGGTCTCCACCACCTCAACCTCTCGTCTGCTGATGAATGTCGAGGTGTTCCGCGTCCTGGACTTGCATGTAACGTTGCCTTCAACGACGTTCAGTTTTCTTAGAGAAACCCGAAGCCACCTCCTCAACACTGTCAAACCTCACCATTGAGGACGGTGAACGTGTTGCAACTGTTGGTGTCTGGGACTCTGGCAGATCCACTATCGCCTGTCTCTTCCGACGTCTCCATGAACCTGCCTTCGGTTTGATACAAGCATTCGAATCATTGCGACAGAGATAAGAAGCTGCATTTGCCCGACGTATGAATGGAAAACGCTTGTACGGAGCATACAGGGGAGTTGTATGATCATGCTTCCTACTTTTTGGGTGGATGCAGGGAGTTTTTTTTTTTTGCAAGAGCGTTGGCACCCTTCTTGGCCAAGCCTTACGAGGAGACTTGAGCAGGTACAAGTTGAAGGAGGGGGATGACGTAAAGGTTGAGGAAAATTGTTGTTTTTGCCCATTCAGACGCTACCACATGCTTTTGCCTGGGACTGGATGCAGGATAATCGATAAAGGCTTACTCCACGTCGATTACAGCGAGGGTATGTGCCTTCACCCCTTTTCGGAAATATCCCTAATTTTTCAGCTTCATCCTAGGATTCTTCCCTGGCAGCCCACGTCACTCACAATACCTATCACGACTACTACCTCGCCCTCGGCCTCTCCCAAACAGTCATTCACAAAAACCTTCCTCCGACCTTTTCACTGGATGGACGGACGACACCATAGCCTTCGTCCACTCTGGCTGCCGTTCGCGATCTGCGCAAAGCGCTTGGGGAAGACATCACATCCATTGATATAACGGTCACTACTATTGACCCTGGGACGAACTTTGACTCCGCATTTATGGTCAATGGATGGCCGACTTTGACAAGAGAGAACACGTTAGGGACCGTTAGTGGAACTACTGGCCTGGGGCTGAAGAAAGTCATGGCGCCCGGGCCATTCACAGCAGGTGTCAGCCTCGCACCCAATGCTGATGTTATTTACCGGCCAAAGGTTATTCTCGAGCGCACTGTGACAGAAGCCCTGGTGCCACCCTCGTCGAGGGCATAGCGAAACGGACTGCTGAAAAAAGGAGCGGCTTCAAAAAATGGTCGAGGCTAAATCATCACACACTTAGTATGTTGATGAATGTTGAATGTTATCCAGCACTGTACGAATTTTAATGGGGTTTCACTATACCGTACACCGACAGTGATGAGGGCAATGCCTGTGCTTTGCCAGGGTTTTATCTTAACATTACACCACTCTCACTATAGACGCCAGATAGTATTTGGCACCAAGCTGATGATCGTGTAAGTCACAAGGCTTCTTATTGACGCCTATTCCCTTCATTCTCCCAGTACGTGTCCAGGTCACTCTTCAAATTCCGAGTCGATGCCCACAAATAACAATTCTAAGTCATCAGGTAAGTAAGCCACAGATTAATCAGATTTAAATTTCAGGAAGATAACATAGACTACCACCAGCTGAACGCCGCAGCGCTGAATCTCAGGGACGAGATTTATCTGATGCAGAGAACGTAGACGCCGACGGTGATTCCATCGACGAGTACGGCGAGGGCGACGACATATACGAAGACGCCAGGACGATCGATCATCGCCGGCGGAAAGCTGATCTCAGGATGGGCTTTAAGGAGTCACTCACTCAGGAGGAATATGAGATTCTTTGTGATCGTCGTCGACAACAGCAGCTGCTCGAGGTGGCTCCAGGCAATAGCGCCAAAGCCTGGCAGCCGCTCCACCACTGCCATGTGGGAATGGCGTCGGAGGGAGCAGCGACAAACCACCGTCTTCGAAAGAGAAGGCACTGCGCAGAAAAATCTTAGAACTGGAGTACGCACTGCAACAGGAGAAGGCCTCTAACATAAATTTGGACCATCATTACAGGAAATTATGGAATCGCGCGAACGCACAGTCGGAGGAGCTGCAGAGAACTCAGCATCAGGTTCACGGCTTACTGGACGATAACCGGAGCTTGACGCACGAACTTGAGGCTGCTAAAATGCAGCTTGCGGATGCGAAGACGCTTTCGGAGGTTAGAGGCAAGGAGTTGAAGGAGTTGAAGGTCGACACCACAGATGTTGACCAGGAGGCTAATGAGGAGGAGCACTGGGATATGCCGGGGGGTTCTGACATTCTCTTGACTGCTGCTGCCATTCAAATGGTAGATGTTTTGAATGTGGAGGTACGTCGAGTGGCTTCTGTGCTGGGCAAGGTATTGCAAAAGACAAAGTTCGAGGAGGGGCACCGCCAGAGCATACAGATCACTGAGAAAGCTAAATTGATGCTTGGGGAGAACATGGTGGCTCTTCTTTCAGCAGGGGTACCGGAAAGGGCAAGAGTCGATCCCCTTTTCGTGCAAGTTGTGTTGCAGGTCGCAATCATAAATTGGTGCAAAATCAACATTTCCTCATGGAAACCAGGAAATAGTGATGTTTCGAACTCGTTGGTTGAACTTTACTCTAAAATTCGGCAAGTTGGTAAGTACGCCTCATGACGTTTAGAAACAACCTACCCTTACGACAGATATATCTTTCTTTTCAGAGGATCCAACGTTCTACCATCGTTGGCGATCAGTAACTTGGGCACAACTGGAATTTTCATCCAGTGGCTGGTCCCAAGATCTTTTGGATGGGTTGCTAGATATTTTTGCCTTTGCTAGATGGCTAACTCCAAATGCAAACCAGAAAACCCTCTTTGAGGAACAGTTCCCGCCTATTTTCAACGCCATCCGCGACCTGCGGAAGGCGCTTGGGGAAGACATCACGTCCATTGATATTGAGGTCGCTACTATTGACCCAGGGATGACCTTCGACTCCGCATTTATGGATAATGGCTGGCCGACTTTGATGAAAGAGAACACATTAGAGATCGTTAGTGGAACCACCAGCCTGGGGCTGAAGAAAGTCATTATGAAGCCATCCACAGAGGGTAACAGTCTCGCACCCAATGAAGATGTTATTTGCCGGCCAAAGGTCATTCTCGGCGAGCGCACTGTGCAAGAGGCCCTGGTGCCACCCTCGTCGAGGGCACAGAGAAAGGGACTGCCGAAAAGAGGAGCGGCTTCAGGAAATGGTCGAGGCTAAACCATGAGATAGAACTTACTGAGTTGGGATGGCGCAGGTACTTTTGTTTCAGACTTTCAGTTGTTCGGTTGTATTTCTTTGACCTCTTCCGACTTCGTGCAACGTTTGTTGGAATATTTTTGTGGTATATACATAAAGAGAATGTGCAAAGAATGTATCAATGTTTGAACTTTGATTGTAGGGCTCAGGCTGTTGACGGAAATTTACGTTGACATCACTTGGACATCACCTACGACCTTGCAACAGAGTCAAGCCGGCACTTTTCACGTCAATCTGTCCCAGCTACGAAATGGGAACAAACTCTCTCGTCCCAACCATGGCGCACACTCTATACGACAGCTTCGTCGGAAGCTCATCCTCGTACTCGACGTGAGTTGAAGGTTAAGAATCAGTGTACGAGTCGTACTTACTCGGTCACTTGTCAGCAGCGGGGCATGTTGCTAAGATACTATGTCGACTTCTTACTATTCTTGACCCACTCAAATGACGGACATCGAAACAGTAACGAGATGGGACGAACAAACATGCAATAGGCTTTCTGCGGGCGACTTGCTGGGAACTTGAAGTACATCCTCCGAAATTCCTTGCTGTAAACGATGTGGCCAAGTTCGCACTTTGGGTGCCGAGACACTGCGAGAGTCTGTCTAGGAGATGGCTGCGGACAAGGGGTGGGTTATGGCGGAATGCTTGGTCTTTGTCCTCGCTAAGTTGCATCGGTCGTGTCTTCATTTTCACCTCCAGGTTCAAGTTAAATCTGCGCCATTTTCCCGAAGCCTTGAAGCACATTGGGGACGAGTTGCGTTCACTTCTAAACGTAAAAGTTGCGTCGACATTTTCGCAGACTTTTTCAGCGCCAACAGCAAGGATTTATGGCCCTCTGTTGATGAATAGACATACCCTTCATTCTGACGCATGGT